>NW_027660213.1:0-223000 GCF_963210335.1 Falco punctatus | reverse complement strand
AAAAGTCAACTATTCCCCATCTCAGCACAGAAAGCAGGTAGAACCACTTTTGTGGTGTCTTTCATCTGGCTACCGGGGCAGTGTAAGAACTAGCAACAGAAGTCCTTTCTGGCACCTTCCCCGGTGGAGTTGTGCATGGGGTGTGTTTGGAACATTTTGTCACCAGCCGACTCCAAAAGTCAGCGATTCCCCATCTCTGCCCAGAAAGCAGGTAGATGCGACGAGCGAGGGGAAGCAAGCGGCCGACTCAGTGTGAGTGATAAAGCAAGCTTCATTTTATTACGGCGCGATTATGTCTTATATACAGTTCCAATTAATTTTATGCCTACAAATCATCTGCTAATTGGCTAAGCTCTAAAGGATTACATTTTTATACGTCCTCCTATTTGCGGTTACAGCGGATAGCTACAGCGGGTTCGGGTTACACCTTGTTCTTCATGCTTACTCCCTTAAAGTTGTTTTTCTGTTTTTGTATAAGGTCAGCACAATCTTATCTCTCTTCTCTCTTTCACAAGCCTGGTAACTTTCCACTGCAGCTGGGCTTCTTAGTGTTTTTTTCTCTCTGCGGCCTAGTTTGGTTCACTCAGACCTTAGCCAGACTTATGACAAAAAGTCGTATCACACAGTCCTTCCATAGTACCGTGGCCGTTCTCTTTCATCCATTCTGCAACAATTCCCCCTTTTTCTTTTTGGACAAGGAAAACTGGTCCAGTTACACGTTCAAACAATTTTCGAATACAGGAGAGAGCACAACTTAAACATATAAATCCGATGACAACAATTATCACTATAAGTAATACACTTTGTAAAAGTCCCTTTAACCAGCCTCCTATTCCAAACCAATTTGCTAAACTTTCTAGGCCAAAGAATCCAACATCTTGTTGAATCTTTTGAGAATGTTCCATCAACTGTTTAATTTCTTTGTGTATGGAGCTGGAATTGTCTTCAAGGTCCATACAACACATGCCTTCAAAATCTTCACAGCCATGTCCATGTGCTAATAATAGAAAGTCAGTGGCCATGCGATTTTGTAAAACGGCATGTTGAACAGTGGTTAGGCTATCAGCTAGGTCTGATAGTACCCGGCTGGTGAGGTTGGCTTGTTTAACTATCCAACAAGACAGTGTTTCTAAGTTTTTATGGGCTCGAGCAGCAGCAGCACCTGGGATAAAAAACGAAGTAAAAAATACTTCCCATTTATTCCAAAGTTGTATACTATCGTCACAGGTGTTTTGAAGAGTTTGTATAACATCTCTTTTCCATCTTGTTGGATTTGATTTGTTAGGATGATGATGTGGTAAAGCTAAACTTAAGCGACCAATGGTACATGGACCCCCTACAGGCATTGAGGGTATTCCATTCCATGCTCTATTACCACAAATAAAAAATAGACCAGGGGGTAACTTTCTAGGATATAATAGTCCAGGGGCAGGATTTGACAGGTTTCGACTGGTATGGTTACACCAACCACTCCAAATAGACTGATTTCCAATTGGGTATACAAGAGTGCTAACAGTTGCATTACAAGGTGTGGCAGAACTTTCACCAGCACAAGGATACTTAGAAGAATTTAGATATACACAATAAGAGGCATTCAATGAGTCAACTAGTTCAATTTCTTGAGGATTAGGACCAATAGAAAGTTTGTCATCCCAATTATCAAATTTATCAAAAAACTCACTCATATTTGAACCTCGAGCTAACTGGGTAATCTTTGTCTGGCTAAGAGACTGGTTAAGGGTGATCCAATCTGAGTCATTTAATGGCACACCTACTAAACAAGTTAAAAAGGGTACACTAGGAGTTGACACGCTTGCACAAAATGTGGTTGTGTTGACAGCTCTGCTTAAGGTTACCCATACATTTTCCCGCACATCAAACAGTGATTTAGATACAAAAGCTACACCTATAACAATAAGATTAATTAGCACAACAGCTGTTAACATCATGATTAGAATATAGATAAATTTACACTAAAAGATTAATCACAACTGTCACTGGTTGTTGGAACATTGGTCACCGCTGCTTTGGTCCACTTTGCTGGGATCCACTGTGGTTCTGTGGAAGTAAGTACACACATATAACCTCTTCCAGCATATTTCACTTCTGCTGGTCCTTTCCACAAACCAGTTGAAGGATCCCTATTCATAACAAACATTGGAACATCATCTTTACATAGCTTAAACATACGAGTGCAATGCTAACAATTATTACTCTAAGCAAAACACTTTACAACAGCCCTTTTAAACTACCAGAAGACCGCCCTAATAATAGAGCACCATAACTTTGTCCATTAATTATCAGAGGTCCTCGGACACGAGTTGCAATTTTTCGTGTTCGGTTGTCAATTAATGTTGTATCTACTGCTGTTGCCAGGTCCAGGCCGAGGCTCCCTCGGGTGGCGGGTTGTAACACGGTGTCTGTCGATAAGAGTTGGTCATGTCTCCTGGAGGGGGTGTCGTGAAGGTGACAGGAGTCGCGATTGGGGTCGACGCGCTGCGGCTCCTCGCGCTCGGTTTCTCGTTTCCCGTCTGCCGACAGACGTTGGTCTTGTGGGTTCCTTGCTGACAATTTCGGCACCACACTTGACGTTGTCGACATCGGTCACGGGTATGTCCTGGCTTCCCGCATCGATAGCAGAGGAAGTCTCGGCGCGTGGTGGTCACTGGCTTCGGGGGCGCGGTAGCCCCAGGGGGGCGCAGAGGCGCAAGCGCTGCAAATGCCTGACTTTGGGCTTGCACTAAATCTCTCCCTACTGCTTGGATTGCTTCCACTAGCAAGGCTTGCTGACCTACTGGCACCCGACTCATTCGCTCTAGCATTGTTTCTACAGAAGAATCTAAGGGCAGGGTTACTAAAATGCCTTTGGTGTAACTGTTAGTATTCTCCAGAATACACTGGCACAATAACTGCCCTTTCATAAAGTTAGGTGTATCTGGTGGGCTCACTGTGGAGGCCTGACTCATTCACTGTACTACGTAACTGACTTAATATTTTCCAATCAAAGCCTCCCAGGTTCCCTGTCTTTGGTTAGCGGCATTCATCTGATACGTTACAGGGAAAGCTTGTAGGGGGTTGTCTTGATCAGCAATATAAAATATTCCCTGAGCAGCCGCTTCTTGTGCTATTTTTTGCCAATTAATGTGCGTAGAACGCACCAGTTTCTTTACTGTATTTTTTTTTTTAGAATTTTGTATTGACTGCTCACTGCTATTTTCTTCCTCAGCAGCACTTTCGTCAAATGTGTCCCCGCCCTCTGGCCCCCCCGAGGCTACTGTGCCGGAGGGGGGCGGGGGGGGGGGGGGGGGGGGGGGACGACGACGGACACGAAGGGTCTATAGGTGGTACAGAGAGCACTGTTTGTGGTAAAGAGGGTATTGGAATGTGATTTTCACATAGCATAATTTTTCCTGCATTAGGATCTGCGCTTGCAAGTCGGCTTGTTACTGCCGCAGCAAGGCGCTCTGCTTGATATCTTTTTACACAATTAGTTACTTCATGCCATGATTTCATCAATTCTTAGCAACTTTATCATCATCAATTACTAAATCCCATAAACAATCTCCATAATTACGCCATTCATCTACTTCAAACATATGCTCAGGATCTGTAAAATATCCTTTCGCTTTACCCATAGTAATTAACCTGGCCAGATCTTTTAAAGGGCCTACTCCCCGCTTTTCTAAAAAGCATCATAAAAGTGCTACCTCTTTTTCCATAGCGCGCTTAAAATAGTCCTTTTCCTTGATTAAGATGCAGCCTTTTCTCTGGGTAGACACTCACGGACGGCGAACCTTTCCTTGATTAACGTCGGTTCAAGCACGGATCGAGTTACGATGCCTGCATCAGTCGATCTTCGCTCCCTGGTCGCTGCTACCAGTGCTTCTGCGTCCTCGCTGTCCGGTGAAGAACAAGGATTGGGTGTCCTTTGTTCGGGCGCCACTTGCGACGAGCGAGGGGAAGCAAGCGGCCGACTCAGTGTGAGTGATAAAGCAAGCTTCAATTTATTACGGCGCGATTATGTCTTATATACAGTTCCAGTTAATTTTATGCCTACAAATTATCTGCTAATTGGCTAAGCTCTAAAGGATTACATTTTTATACGTCCTCCTATTTGCGGTTACAGCGGATAGCTACAGCGGGTTCGGGTTACACCTTGTTCTTCATGCTTACTCCCTTAAAGTTGTTTTTCTGTTTTTGTACAAGGTCAGCACAATCTTATCTCTCTTCTCTCTTTCACAAGCCTGGTAACTTTCCACTGCAGCTGGGCTTCTTAGTGTTTTTTTCTCTCTGCGGCCTAGTTAGGTTCACTCAGACCTTAGCCAGACTTATGACAAAAAGTCGTATCACACAGTCCTTCCATAGTACCGTGGCCGTTCTCTTTCATCCATTCTGCAACAGGTAGAACCACTTTTGTGGTGTCTTTCATCTGGCTACCGGGGCAGTGTAAGAACTACCAACAGAAGTCCTTTCTGGCACCTTCCCCGGGGGAGTTGTGCAGGGCGTGTGTTTGGAACATATTGTCACCAGCCGACTCCAAAAGTCAGCGATTCCCCATCTCAGCCCAGAAAGCAGGCAGAACCACTTTTGTGGTGTCTTTCATCTGGCTACCGGGGCAGTGTCAGAACAATCAACAGAACTCCTTTCTGGCACCTTCCCCGGGGGAGTTGTGCATGGGCTGTGTTTGGAACATTTTGTCACCAGCCGACTCCAAAAGTCAGCGATTGCCCATCTCAGCCCAGAAAGCAGGTAGAACCACTTTTGTGGTGTCTTTCATCTGGCTACCGGGGCAGTGTCAGAACAAGCAACAGAACTCCTTTCTGGCACCTTCCCCGGGGGAGTTGTGCATGGGGTGTGTTTGGAACATTTTGTCACCAGCCGACTCCAAAAGTCAGCGATTGCCCATCTCAGCCCAGAAAGCAGGTAGAACCACTTTTGTGGTGTCTTTCATCTGGCTACCGGGGCAGTGTAAGAACAAGCAACAGAACTCCTTTCTGGCACCTTCCCCGGTGGAGTTGTGCATGGGGTGTGTTTGGAACATTTTGTCACCAGCCGACTCCAAAAGTCAGCGATTCCCCATCTCAGCCCAGAAAGCAGGTAGAACCACTTTTGTGGTGTCTTTCATCTGGCTACCGGGGCAGTGTCAGAACAAGCAACAGAACTCCTTTCTGGCACCTTCCCCGGTGGAGTTGTGCATGGGGTGTCTTTGGAACATTTTGTCACCAGCCGACTCCAAAAGTCAACGATTCCCCATCTCAGCACAGAAAGCAGGTAGAACCACTTTTGTGGTGTCTTTCATCTGGCTACCGGGGCAGTGTCAGAACAAGCAACAGAACTCCTTTCTGGCACCTTCCCCGGGGGAGTTGTGCATGGGGTGTCTTTGGAACATTTTGTCACCAGCCGACTCCAAAAGTCAGCGATTCCCCATCTCAGCCCAGAAAGCAGGTAGAACCACTTTTGTGGTGTTTTTCATCTGGCTACCGGGGCAGTGTCAGAACAAGCAACAGAAGTCCTTTCTGGCACCTTCCCCGGTGGAGTTGTGCATGGGGTGTGTTTGGAACATTTTGTCACCAGCCGACTCCAAAAGTCAGCGATTCCCCATCTCTGCCCAGAAAGCAGGTAGATGCGACGAGCGAGGGGAAGCAAGCGGCCGACTCAGTGTGAGTGATAAAGCAAGCTTCATTTTATTACGGCGCGATTATGTCTTATATACAGTTCCAATTAATTTTATGCCTACAAATCATCTGCTAATTGGCTAAGCTCTAAAGGATTACATTTTTATACGTCCTCCTATTTGCGGTTACAGCGGATAGCTACAGCGGGTTCGGGTTACACCTTGTTCTTCATGCTTACTCCCTTAAAGTTGTTTTTCTGTTTTTGTATAAGGTCAGCACAATCTTATCTCTCTTCTCTCTTTCACAAGCCTGGTAACTTTCCACTGCAGCTGGGCTTCTTAGTGTTTTTTTCTCTCTGCGGCCTAGTTTGGTTCACTCAGACCTTAGCCAGACTTATGTCAAAAAGTCGTATCACACAGTCCTTCCATAGTACCGTGGCCGTTCTCTTTCATCCATTCTGCAACAATTCCCCCTTTTTCTTTTTGGACAAGGAAAACTGGTCCAGTTACACGTTCAAACAATTTTCGAATACAGGAGAGAGCACAACTTAAACATATAAATCCGATGACAACAATTATCACTATAAGTAATACACTTTGTAAAAGTCCCTTTAACCAGCCTCCTATTCCAAACCAATTTGCTAAACTTTCTAGGCCAAAGAATCCAACATCTTGTTGAATCTTTTGAGAATGTTCCATCAACTGTTTAATTTCTTTGTGTATGGAGCTGGAATTGTCTTCAAGGTCCATACAACACATGCCTTCAAAATCTTCACAGCCATGTCCATGTGCTAATAATAGAAAGTCAGTGGCCATGCGATTTTGTAAAACGGCATGTTGAACAGTGGTTAGGCTATCAGCTAGGTCTGATAGTACCCGGCTGGTGAGGTTGGCTTGTTTAACTATCCAACAAGACAGTGTTTCTAAGTTTTTATGGGCTCGAGCAGCAGCAGCACCTGGGATAAAAAACGAAGTAAAAAATACTTCCCATTTATTCCAAAGTTGTATACTATCGTCACAGGTGTTTTGAAGAGTTTGTATAACATCTCTTTTCCATCTTGTTGGATTTGATTTGTTAGGATGATGATGTGGTAAAGCTAAACTTAAGCGACCAATGGTACATGGACCCCCTACAGGCATTGAGGGTATTCCATTCCATGCTCTATTACCACAAATAAAAAATAGACCAGGGGGTAACTTTCTAGGATATAATAGTCCAGGGGCAGGATTTGACAGGTTTTGACTGGTATGGTTACACCAACCACTCCAAATAGACTGATTTCCAATTGGGTATACAAGAGTGCTAACAGTTGCATTACAAGGTGTGGCAGAACTTTCACCAGCACAAGGATACTTAGAAGAATTTAGATATACACAATAAGAGGCATTCAATGAGTCAACTAGTTCAATTTCTTGAGGATTAGGACCAATAGAAAGTTTGTCATCCCAATTATCAAATTTATCAAAAAACTCACTCATATTTGAACCTCGAGCTAACTGGGTAATCTTTGTCTGGCTAAGAGACTGGTTAAGGGTGATCCAATCTGAGTCATTTAATGGCACACCTACTAAACAAGTTAAAAAGGGTACACTAGGAGTTGACACGCTTGCACAAAATGTGGTTGTGTTGACAGCTCTGCTTAAGGTTACCCATACATTTTCCCGCACATCAAACAGTGATTTAGATACAAAAGCTACACCTATAACAATAAGATTAATTAGCACAACAGCTGTTAACATCATGATTAGAATATAGATAAATTTACACTAAAAGATTAATCACAACTGTCACTGGTTGTTGGAACATTGGTCACCGCTGCTTTGGTCCACTTTGCTGGGATCCACTGTGGTTCTGTGGAAGTAAGTACACACATATAACCTCTTCCAGCATATTTCACTTCTGCTGGTCCTTTCCACAAACCAGTTGAAGGATCCCTATTCATAACAAACATTGGAACATCATCTTTACATAGCTTAAACATACGAGTGCAATGCTAACAATTATTACTCTAAGCAAAACACTTTACAACAGCCCTTTTAAACTACCAGAAGACCGCCCTAATAATAGAGCACCATAACTTTGTCCATTAATTATCAGAGGTCCTCGGACACGAGTTGCAATTTTTCGTGTTCGGTTGTCAATTAATGTTGTATCTACTGCTGTTGCCAGGTCCAGGCCGAGGCTCCCTCGGGTGGCGGGTTGTAACACGGTGTCTGTCGATAAGAGTTGGTCATGTCTCCTGGAGGGGGTGTCGTGAAGGTGACAGGAGTCGCGATTGGGGTCGACGCGCTGCGGCTCCTCGCGCTCGGTTTCTCGTTTCCCGTCTGCCGACAGACGTTGGTCTTGTGGGTTCCTTGCTGACAATTTCGGCACCACACTTGACGTTGTCGACATCGGTCACGGGTATGTCCTGGCTTCCCGCATCGATAGCAGAGGAAGTCTCGGCGCGTGGTGGTCACTGGCTTCGGGGGCGCGGTAGCCCCAGGGGGGCGCAGAGGCGCAAGCGCTGCAAATGCCTGACTTTGGGCTTGCACTAAATCTCTCCCTACTGCTTGGATTGCTTCCACTAGCAAGGCTTGCTGACCTACTGGCACCCGACTCATTCGCTCTAGCATTGTTTCTACAGAAGAATCTAAGGGCAGGGTTACTAAAATGCCTTTGGTGTAACTGTTAGTATTCTCCAGAATACACTGGCACAATAACTGCCCTTTCATAAAGTTAGGTGTATCTGGTGGGCTCACTGTGGAGGCCTGACTCATTCACTGTACTACGTAACTGACTTAATATTTTCCAATCAAAGCCTCCCAGGTTCCCTGTCTTTGGTTAGCGGCATTCATCTGATACGTTACAGGGAAAGCTTGTAGGGGGTTGTCTTGATCAGCAATATAAAATATTCCCTGAGCAGCCGCTTCTTGTGCTATTTTTTGCCAATTAATGTGCGTAGAACGCACCAGTTTCTTTACTGTATTTTTTTTTTTTTTTTTTTTTTTTTAGAATTTTGTATTGACTGCTCACTGCTATTTTCTTCCTCAGCAGCACTTTCGTCAAATGTGTCCCCGCCCTCTGGCCTCCCCGAGGCTACTGTGCCGGAGGGGGGCGGGGGGGGGGGGGGGGGGGGGGGGGGGGGGGGACGGACACGAAGGGTCTATAGGTGGTACAGAGAGCACTGTTTGTGGTAAAGAGGGTATTGGAATGTGATTTTCACATAGCATAATTTTTCCTGCATTAGGATCTGCGCTTGCAAGTCGGCTTGTTACTGCCACAGCAAGGCGCTCTGCTTGATATCTTTTTACACAATTAGTTACTTCATGCCATGATTTCATCAATTCTTAGCAACTTTATCATCATCAATTACTAAATCCCATAAACAATCTCCATAATTACGCCATTCATCTACTTCAAACATATGCTCAGGATCTGTAAAATATCCTTTCGCTTTACCCATAGTAATTAACCTGGCCAGATCTTTTAAAGGGCCTACTCCCCGCTTTTCTAAAAAGCATCATAAAAGTGCTACCTCTTTTTCCATAGCGCGCTTAAAATAGTCCTTTTCCTTGATTAAGACGCAGCCTTTTCTCTGGGTAGACACTCACGGACGGCGAACCTTTCCTTGATTAACGTCGGTTCAAGCACGGATCGAGTTACGATGCCTGCATCAGTCGATCTTCGCTCCCTGGTCGCTGCTACCAGTGCTTCTGCGTCCTCGCTGTCCGGTGAAGAACAAGGATTGGGTGTCCTTTGTTCGGGCGCCACTTGCGACGAGCGAGGGGAAGCAAGCGGCCGACTCAGTGTGAGTGATAAAGCAAGCTTCAATTTATTGCGGCGCGATTATGTCTTATATACAGTTCCAGTTAATTTTATGCCTACAAATCATCTGCTAATTGGCTAAGCTCTAAAGGATTACATTTTTATACATCCTCCTATTTGCGGTTACAGCGGATAGCTACAGCGGGTTCGGGTTACACCTTGTTCTTCATGCTTACTCCCTTAAAGTTGTTTTTCTGTTTTTGTACAAGGTCAGCACAATCTTATCTCTCTTCTCTCTTTCGTAATCCTGGTAACTTTCCACTGCAGCTGAGCTTCTTAGTGTTTTTTTTCTCTCTGCGGCCTAGTTTGGTTCACTCAGACCTAAGCCAGACTTATGTCAAAAAGTCGTATCACACAGTCCTTCCATAGTACCGTGGCCGTTCTCTTTCATCCATTCTGCAACAGGCTGGTCCTGACCTCCTGGTTTTCCTGCGGCTCCTGTGCGATGGCGCTCAGGATGATCAGCTCCACAACCTTCCCTGGCACTAAGATCAGGTTGACAGGCCTGTAGTTATCTCGATCCTGTCTCCTACCCTTCCTGTAGGTGGGCACCACTTGACTAACATTCAGCCTTCTTGGGCCTCCCCAGTTAGCCAGCACTGTTGAAAGTCATCGCTGTGCTGAGGCAATAGAGAAACAGACCAATGATTTTCAAAGTGTCCCTACATCACGAGATGTCCATGGTCAAGGACACAATCAAAAGCACCTTGTCCTTTCTGGATATAAGGTTCACCGGAACCACATGTCCTCTGGGGCTGCAGAGGCATCACTGGCAGCAATGCCTTCTCCTGCAGCACTGCACAGTCCAGCCCTGCATGTCTGTGGTCCCAGGGACAGCATGGATTGCTCTCCTTAGGGACATCTCATTTCACCTTCACAGTGACCTCTGCCCACCACCCCAGCATGCACTGCAGCAAAACATTTTGCTGGCGTGTGACCTTGGACACTTGGTACCCATTATTATTTTTGTTGTTACATGTCTGAGCTTGGCCCAGGTGACACAGGTGTGGTTCAGGGTAACTCTGCTCTGAAATAACCTAAATCAGGGAGAGGAAGGGGAAAAGTCTTATTTAAGCAGCGTTGAGGAAGCCTTAGGATCAATAACCTGACATCTTCTTGGGGAATTTAGAGATCCTGTGTGTTTACACGGCAGGGGTTTGGGAGTGGTTTGGAGGTGTTTGTAGGGCTGGCAGAGGTGAGAAGAGACCAAGAGCTGACTCCATGGCCATAACAGCCACTTTCATTTGACTCCAAAATGGACCAGCCCCTGCCCAAACCTGAGCCAAGAAGCAATTCTAGTGGCACCTCTGTGATCCCCTATGGCAGAAAGGACAAAACACAACGGGAGAGGAATGAGAATTATGTGAGAGAACAACCCTATAGACATCAAGGTGAGTGAAGAAGGAGGGGAGCAGCGAGACAGAGGCTTGGTGGGATCCTGCAAGCCA
Organism: Falco punctatus; assembly: GCF_963210335.1. Classification (NCBI taxonomy): domain Eukaryota; kingdom Metazoa; phylum Chordata; class Aves; order Falconiformes; family Falconidae; genus Falco; species Falco punctatus. The sequence continues at coordinate 212,130 of NW_027660213.1, read as the reverse complement.
GTGGTCAAGTAACCACCTGCCGACAGTCACAGGGCAGCACAGTGACAATGCTCCTTTAGGTGTCTGCAGGTTCTTTGCATGGGCATTCTAGCACAGCTGCCAGATGGGCCAGCAGCTGTGATGCTCCCCTGGATCTGAAACCCTGCATCATTCGTGTCCACCTTGGTTCTAGGAGCAAAGAAATGGTGGAGTCTCATCTCCCAGGGGGAGTGAGGCAGGAGAGCAGCAGAGTGCAGGCCCCAGGTCACACACTGGCAGGCTGTGGCCTGTGCAGAAGGAGGGAACGCTCCTTCAGGTGCCCTGGAATTGCCCCAGAAGCATAAACTCCATTTTCAATGTTGGACCTGTTGGAGGCTGCTGTCCTTGCCGAGCAGCTGTGCTGAGCTCTGCCACCTGCCTTTGCACTTGGTTCCCTCAGTGTCACAGCTCTGTCTGCAACAGGACGGGCTCCAGCTGCCTCTGCGTGGGCCCCTGGCTGAGGGCACTGCTGCACATCTGGGCTGAAGCCCCCCAGCTGTGGCACCAGCCCAGCTCTGCCTGGCCATAAGGCAACCTGGTACCAAGTGTCCCCGAGCCCGTGGGTGCAAAGGCTTTGCTTCAGAGCAGAGACATGGCCTGGGCAAAGGAGAGCTGAGTCTTGAGCCCTCGGACTGTGCAATGAAGTGCTGCAATGGGCTCTGCAGGGCTTACTGAAGCACTGAGGACATCCTCCCCGCCCCTGCCTGTAAAACCACCTAACACACCTAAAAACCAAAAACACAAACCAAACCCACCCCAGTCAATAGTAAGACAAAGGTAACTGTGATAGTGACAGTTTGCAACCTCCAAGTCAAACAGCCCTCAAACGAGGGCAAAACCCCGCTTGGGGAGCATGTGCAGTCAGTGAAAGCCTTCCGTGGTGCTGCCTGAGGGTGAGCACTAATGTACATCACGAGTGAGAAACTTGTAACATATCCCGTGTAGGTAAATTAATAAGCAAGGTGCTATGAAGTGTCAAAGTGGACAATGAGGGAATAAGTGAGTGGAGACTCCATGGGAACTTCTGGGATCAGTGGATGGGCTGAACCTGTCATTCCCCCTAGGGACGCCTATAGGGTAAGAACTTTATGCTAGCACTAACTCACGGTAGCTGTTGCTCAGGGTGTTGCTTTAAGCGTGTTTTGCAGTCAGTCTACCATTACTTGCATTCTTTGAACCTTACTCTGTCACAAACTTGCATAATAAAAATCTTCAGCTGAAGTTCATTTTCTATAAGTCTCTGGAGATGTGAGTAGGGGTTTTAAGGGCTCTGACTCAATGATGCTGTCAGCGGGGTTCCTGGATAGGTTGGTAGAGTCACCCTCGGATACAGTGGGCTGTCAAAGCGCAGGTCGTGGGCAGGTTGGTCAGACACAAGGGTCTCGTCTGTCTTCGGAAACTGCCAGGCTCATTAAAAACCAAGAGTCTGAGGAAACCCCTCGTCTTAGTGTGAAAGCACTGCTCCACATCTGGGCTGAAGCCCCCCAGCTGTGGCACCAGCCCAGCTCTGCCTGGCCATAAGGCAACTGGTACCAAGTGTCCCCGAGCCCGTGGGTGCAAAGGCTTTGCTTCAGAGCAGAGACGTGGCCTGGGCAAAGGAGAGCTGAGTCTTGAGCCCTCGGACTGTGCAATGAAGTGCTGAAATGGGCTCTGCAGGGCTTACTGAAGCACTGAGGACATCCTCCCTGCCCTGCCTGCAGAACCACCAGACACACACGTACACACACACTCCGTTAGGAGTACTTGGATCCTTTGCTGCAGTCTTACTGGTGTCCTGTCTAGGAATGGGTTAACAAAAGTTGATGCTCATGCAGAAAACTTTTTCTAGTAAGGGAATTGCCAGTGCTGGAAATAAGTGTGTCCCCCCAGGTGAGGCAAGGCCCATGAGGGATTGCCTCATCCTGCTGCCCAGCAGGTTCCCCTGCAGCCCCAGGGACAGCTGGAGGGAGCCCAGAGGGGCAGAGGAGGGAGGCAGGGAGAGCTCAAAAGCAGACCTTGGTGGGAGGCTGCTGAGAGCTCCCTGCTGGAGAAATCTGCAGAGCCCTTGAGCCGGTAAGTGTGTGGCTGCAGGGCAATGCCTCTGCAGTTGCTAGCCGGGTCTGCAGCAGCTGGGCCCCCCCCAGCCTGTGGGACCGTGTGGGAGCCTTTTGCTGTGGAGGAGGCCAGTGTGCTGCAGAGCAGGGCTTCCCTGCTGCAGCGTGGGAGGGCCAGGGCATGTGGGCTGCCTTGTGCCAGGGCCGGCTGCAGGGCTGTGAAGGTGGCTGTGCAGGCAGGGGTGCCCAGGGCTGTCCTTGCCAGCAGGGTCCCTGCAGCCGCGGGGGCTCTGTGCTGGGGCAGGGGCTCTGCCGCCTGCCAGGGGCAGCTCTCAGCCTGCCGGGGGGCTCCCCACAGCTCTGGGGGAGTATGGACTGAGCCCCGATATGGACGGATCTCTCTGCTGTTGAGAGTGTGCTGCATGGCTGAGCGCTGCTTACAAGGATAGGTTACCCTCAGAATATGTCTGGATGAGACTTTTCGTATCGAAGGTCAGCGCAGGGTTTGCTATGATAAATCCAGGGCTCTCCTCAATCTGTGTTTTCAGCTTTCTGTTGTTGGGGGCAGGAGAGGGAAGGCAGAAATGTTAATGGAGATCTCGAGTTTGAAGATGTCCCTGAGACTGCCAGCTGTAACTGTGAGTGATGAGGAGGTCTGCCAGGAGCCTCCTGAAGTGCCCTCAGCCACTCCTCCACCTATGAACAGCAGCAGCAGCACCTTTGCTGGAGCCATCAGGGTCGTTCTGAGCTGCCCTTTTCCCCCTGCGGACAGGACCCTGCGCCCAGCCAGTGCCCTGCAGAGAGGCACGTTTGTGCGGGGCCAGTGCACAGAGGCAGAGATGGGATCTGTGAGCACTGACAGGGAAAGACCTGGCACAGGGAGATACCTCCCACAAGGAAAATCTCCTGACATCCAGGATATTGCAAGGACTGATAGGAAACTTCAGACAGAATTGTTGTTGAAAGGAGAATCAGAAAGCTCTCTCTGACCATGTGCAGTGCAGACCCCTTTCTCTGAGGCATCCCCCTGGCTGCTCTTCCCCCAGCAAAGCCTCTGCCCTCAGGGCTGGGGGTCCCGAGGTGTGAGCCACCCCCTCTGCAGCCAGAGCTCCAGCAGAGCCGCGGTGCAGCTCTGCAGCCACGTGCCCCGGTCCCTCTGCAGAGCACAGGGGCTGAGAGCAGCTGCCCAGCAATGTTGGTGTGTGGGAGGTGGCGAGCAGAGCTGGGCAAGGGCAGCGCTGCCCTCAGTGCCTGGCACGCTCGCCCTGGACACTCTTACCTAGACCGTCAGTGCAATTTTACTTCTTTCTCTGCCTTTTGGTGTTAGTTTTATTCTCTTGCTCTTGCTGTCAGGCTCTCTGGGGATGGGTGTTTCAGCTGCAGAGTCACACTCTGACCTTGTGGGTCCTCTCCTGCAGGTGTGTCCATGGGAACAGGTGTCCCAGCTTTCCTCTCACCTGTGGGGCTGTGGGCAATGCCCTATGTGGGGCTGGGCAATGGGCTGGTTCTCCCTGAACCTGATGCTCTTGTTAGGGCACTTGGCTACCTCCTTAAAGTTCCCTTCCGAGCAGTGAGTTGCCCTCCAGAATGGAAACCTGTCCCATCGCACCCATTAGTGATCTGAAAGCCCCACGTAGAGGCGTTTCTGTGATGGAGAAAACGCTGTTGGGGTGGGTGAAATGAGCTGTGTATCCTTTGCTGTGGGTGGGATGCTGAGTTCTGATGAAAGTCTACAACCTTTACTGGTCTGTGGTGGGTCAGCCTGTTCTCAGCAGTGCCTTGTGGTATTTCAGGGTAACATGGGAGTGTGGCCACCATTCATCTCAGGAAGGTGCAAGCCCATAGAAACCAGGAACCAGCAGGACAGACCACCTCCCCTCACTGTGCACTCACCCACAGGCAATCCTCTTGCCTCACAGACCTCACTCTGTTCCACCTGAGGGCAGCAAAAATGCTCTGCTTTTCTGACATCCGAGAATACGCAACAGGAGAGATGGGGGGAGCTGTGAAAAAAACTAAAACTCCCTTAAAATGCCTTCACCCTTCCCGTTCCTTAGCACTGGCGCTGCAGACGCTGACCAGCCCTTCTGCGTTGGCACTGGTTTCACAGGACAAAGTTAAACACCAGGACTGGTCCCTGCTCCCACCCACTCCTGCAGAGTGGGGCTGGCTGGTCAAGAGCCCGTGGGCAGATGCCCTGCTCTTCATCGCCCACACGGCCAGCACCAAGCAGGGCTGCAGCCACACAGCTGCAGGAAGGTCTCCGAGAAAAGAGAGGGATGTCTGTGTGTGATGGGGGGTCTGTGGGAAATGGCTTTGATTTTGCTTGCAGAAGTCTCCCCTAAATTATCACTGTCTTTTTCTCCTGTGACAGGATCATATGCCCAGAGGCAGCAGATGCCCAACAGCAGCTCCATCACCCAGTTCCTCCTCCTGGCATTTGCAGACACGCGGGAGCTGCAGCTCTTGCACTTCTGGCTCTCCCTGGGCATCTACCTGGCTGCCCTCATGGCCAACGGCCTCATCATCACCACCGTAGTGTGCAACCACCACCTGCACACCCCCATGTACTTCTTCCTCCTTAACCTCTCCCTCCTCGACCTGGGCTCCATCTCCACTATTGTCCCCAAAGCCATGGCCAACTCCCTCTGGGACACCAGGGACATCTCCTACTCAGGATGTGCTGCACAGCTCTTCCTGATTGTCTTTTTCCTTTCAGCAGAGTGTTCTCTCCTCACCGTCATGGCCTATGACCGCTTTGTGGCCATCTGCCAGCCCCTGCACTACGGGACCCTGCTGGGCAGCAGAGCTTGTGTCCACATGGCAGCAGCTGCCTGGGCCAGTGGGTTTCTCAATGCTGCGCTGCAACGGCCAATACACTGTCACTGCCGCTCTGCCAAGGCAATGCCCTGGGACAGGTCTTCTGTGAAATCCCACAGATCCTCAAGCTCTCCTGCTCACACACCTACCTCAGGGAAGTGGGGCTTCTTGTGGCTTGTGCCTCTTTATTATTTGGGTGTTTTGTTTTCATTGTGCTGTCCTACGTGCAGATCTTCAGGGCTGTGCTGAGGATCCCCTCTGAGCAGGGACAGCACAAAGCCTTTTCCACGTGCCTCCCTCACCTGGCCGTGGTCTCCCTCTTTCTCAGCACTGCCATGTTTGCCTACCTGAAGCCCCCCTCCATCTCCTCCTCATCCCTGGACCTGGTGGTGGCAGTTCTGTACTCAGTGGTGCCTCCAGCACTGAACCCCCTCATCTACAGCATGAGGAACCAGGAGCTCAAGGGTGCAATGTGCAAACTGATAACTGTATCTTCTTCTGAAGGAATAAAATTTTGAATAACATTTATAATGTAATTTATCACAGACCCAGAGTGTCTTCTGAATGTGTTCTAGTTTCTCAGGGTATTTCATTTCTGATAAAGGTGTCGTCCCCATTCTAATTCCTTCTCTGATTTTCTTTTCTGAAGGTGCCCTGCTCTCTCCTCATCTAACAAAGCCAAAGGGCCATTAAACCACTATGTTTTTCCTGGGATTCTTTCTTCCAAGGCCTTTCTGGAGCTGCAGGGACAGTTCCTGTACCCACAGACGGAGGGGAAAAAATTCCTGGCATGGCAGCACTGCCAGGGAACACCACCCCTTGGCTCTCCAGTGCTGTCCTCCTTCCACTTCCACACCCTCCTTCTGACCCCCTGCCTTGGTGTAAGGCCTGAGTGCTCTGGCAGCTTGGTCACCGCCGTGCTGCGTGGCAGTCCTGTGAGCGCAGGCAGGGGCAGGCAACGGGCACTCTGTGATGGTGCTGGCCTCCATCAAATGCTATGGATTTGTGGAGACCACTGCAACGTGCTTCCTTGAACCGAGGTCCCCGTGCCCATTGCTCATGACGAGGGCCATCTCCGCGAGGTGCCGAGCAGGGCGCGACACCCCCGGGCTGAGGTGCTGCCAGCCTCTGGCAGGGGCAGCAGGAGGCCAGGCAGTCACTGTGCCCGCTGCAGTGCTCTGCCTCCGCACGTGCCAGGGACGGGCTCGTGCCTCTGAGCACCCCTGTGTGCGTGAGGCTGGGGTTCAACCACGCCAGCAGTGCGTGAGGCCAGCTGAGGTGGGGACACCTCCCAGGGCCCGGCCGTTCCTGTGTGTGACTGCAGGAACAAAGGCCACTGTCCCAGGGAGATTCATCTCACCTGCCTTGGGCAGGCTCATTGCAAGTGCCTCTGTCTGATCACGACACCCTTTCTGGATGGTGCCCTCAAATGTGTCCGAGCAATCAGGGAGGTTCTGGGGTCCTGGCAAAAGGCAGACATCCAGCCTCTGTTCAGGAAAAGCAAGAAGGGCAATTGGGAGAAATACAGGCTGGTCATCCTCACCGTAGTGTCTGGGGAAATGACGGTGGAAATACTCCTGCAGCCATTTCCAGGTAATTGTGGGACATCAAAGGGATTGCTGCACCCATACGTATTGAGGCAAGAAGGGGATGGTTTGTACCTGCACCTTTGCAAGGGGTTTGACTTTTTCTCCTGCACTTTCTTTATAGGCAGATGGGTGACTTCTGGAGTGAAGAAATGGAGGACACTGTGGGTGGGGAGTTGGCTGGCGGCTTGTGGCTATGTCTCGAGCTAGCTCAATGGCGTCAGGGAGCGAAACACGACCTTGGGAGAGAGACACAGTTATGCTTGTTGGAAGGAAGCCATGGGAACAAGAGGAGAACCTTGAAGATAGGGAGTGGTCTGCAGAACTTGTGGCCTTGTAGATAAAGGGAGTTGCTGAGCTGCTGTGTCTGTAATAAAAAAAGAGCCCAGAGTGGAAAGTTGCTGAGCACAGTTACAGGCTGACACGTCAGCCCCCTGCAAAGGTATAAAAGGCTTGCTTGAGTTTAATAAAGTGTCTCCGAGGTGTCTTCAAGTGTCTTCGTGCCTTCAATCTGCTCCCAGAGTCGGTGCATCATACGCCACAGGGGCTCAAGACCAAATGTCAGCAGTGGTCAAGTCCTCCTGGTGGCCACTGACTAGTGGCATCTTCCAGTGCAAGCAGTTGGGCCAACTGTGTTGAATGTCTTGATTGTCTCCCAGTACAAGCTGACAAAGTGGCTTTTCAGACCCGTCTGTGGATGATGCCAAAGTGGGCAGAGCCCTTGAGAGATGCCATCCAGTTCACCCTGCCCTGAGCAGGACAGCTGGACAAGGGCCTTTACAGGGGCCTCTCCCAACCTGAGATATTCTAGGACTCATCAACTCACTTCCCTGGAGAGCTCGGTTAGGATGGGATAGCAGGGGGAAGAAGAGAAAACAGAGGCGCAGAAGCAGAGACAAAACAGTGTCCAGTAGAAACAGAGCAGTTCCCCTGAGGAATGTTCTTCCACCCAAAGGGTAGGTAGGAAATCCATGAGATAAATTGGCTGAGAGAAGCTTCCCTTTATCTGCTGGGTGCTGGGCCACGGGGAGGGTGACGGCTGAGGACGCTATCTCGTGGTCAGTTGTGTCTCAGGGACTCACATTCCAGCAGGAAGCCAATGGCTGTGACGGGGGCAGTGAGGCCAGTTCTGCCTGCGGAGGGGACAGCCCAACAGCAGCAATGTGCCTGGGAAAGGGGCGGTGAGGTCACCTCTGCCTGAAACAGCGCGTAGGGCAGCCCCTGACTCATGGCTGGGACACGTGCTGTTAAGCTCCATCTGCCAGTGTCTCGGGCAGGCCAGCAGAAGGCCCCTGGGTGGCACATGGGCTGTGAGATCCCCTCTGCCTAAGGACCTGGGCTCACTCCACCGAGGGGCTTCTTTCTTGCTTGTCACATCGCTGCTGCCTGAGAACATGGCAGCACAGCAGCAGGCACACCGCTTGCTCGTGCCTATGCGAGAAGCTGAAAGGCTCGCAGCCTTGGAAGAGCGCGGTGAGGCCGTGGCATGGTCAGGAGAAAGGCCACAAGGAGGGTGAGGGGTCGGGATGCCCGCCTGAAGGGTGGTTTCCCAGGTGGTGGAGCTTTCCTTGGAGGTAGGGAAGAGCAGGAGGGAGAAGCACTGCCACCCAGTGCAGCTGGGAAAGTGGAGACTGGAGGTCAGGAGGAGGAAATGTCACTCAAGGGCTTGTGCTGTGGTGGGAGACGTCGTCCAGAAGGAGTGTGGGATCAGTCCATGTGTGTGTGTTTGCAGGAACAGCGTGTGAGGGTGGGCAGACATGAGTGCATGTGTGGCAAGGGCAGGGTGAGAGCAAGGTGGGGAAGCCAGATGGGTGCCTGCAGCCTGCCGGGGAAAAGCAGCAGCCGTGGGACAGCGTAGGACGTGAGATGGAAGGCAAAGGGCACGGGCAAGGCTGGAAGTCACCAAGAGAACCCAAGGGTTGTCCCCTTGCATACAGGCATTGCCTCTGCCGTACAGAGTGCAGTTTATGGCACCTGCAGTGTCCTTGGCCATCTCTTCCACTCCTGTGGATCTCTTTATCACTGCCTTCCCCAGTTCAGCAGCCCCTCGCCAAGGAATAAACCACCCAGCAGTGAGTGAAACCCAGTGGGTCTCTCTGTAAGGGCTGGTTGATTCTGCCTGTATCTCCACAAGTAAGTTGTTCCCCACCGACTGTTGTCCAGTGTCTCAGTCAGTCATATCAGGAAATATCCCACCATCTTGGTGGTACATCTACCCAACCATCTTGGTGGTAACGCTTTTTGTGCTAAACCGGCACATATCCAGCAGCACCCAGTGCCCAGTGGAACGTTCCAGTACCTACTGCTAGTTAGTTCTGACAGCTTCATGAATTGCATTGAGCAATCACAATGTGGGTAGGGCTCCACAAAGAGCAGAGTTCCATTTTGGTGTGTCTTGGCTTCATTTTAGTAACACACTTCACACTGAGTGTGGATTCAGTATTGCCAGGTCTGGAGGTCAGTCTCGTTCCAATGAGTGTATTTTGGTCTTAGCCACAAGTTATGCCCACTAGTCCCAAATGGGATGGGGATACCAGGCATTCCTGCATGAGGACATTCAGGGAAATGGGTACAAACCCAACAATCATTCTTCTTAAAAACATTAATCGATCCTTCCACCATTTTCAAATGAGTATTCCATGTCCATGACTCCTCCTGATCCCACCCAAGCTGAGGATTTAGCATACCACATCACAGGCCAAATTCTATACATCTGTAAAACATGTTTCAACATATATCTACAAAGGAGAGACAAGTAGCAGACTCCAGCTTCCCTGTAGACAGCCCAGTCTTATCTGGGGTCGCATTTCAGTCATTCACTTATATGCTGTCTGGCAATAATGCAAGATCCTGAACCTAGAACTTCATGATTCTGGAGGTAGTTTCAAGCATAAAGGTTTTTGTTGCTTGACAGTCCATTCTGGTGATGTGGCTGGTTAAACCCTGCTATGGCACGTCCGTGGTGTGACTCCTTCAGGCTTGACAGCAGCGTAGGTGCTGAGAAAAATCTGGAAAGGTCCTTTCACTTCTCCTCAACGGTTCATCCATCCACGTTCTAAGATACACGCAATCTCACGGTCGGTAGTGATGTACAGGCACGTCCAGGGACAGATCTGCGCTCACAGTGAGGTACCTCTGGAGAGAGGACAGGACCTTTCCTAGAGACTGAACATACTCTTTTAAGCCATGTTTCCCTTCTATTATTTTGGGATTCACTGCCATTTCTGTCACCTGGCAAGGTTTACCATGTATCCTTTCCAAAGTCTCTCCTTCCGTTTACGCTGGATCCTGTATCTGTAGCAACGCTGAGGGAAAAGCATCTGACAACTCTCTCTGAGGTTCTTGGCAGATTTTACTCATCTGTCCTTTCAGGCTTAGCTTCATTTATTCTACTTTCCCGCTTGATTGAGGTCTCCATGGAGTGTGGAGATCCCATTTTACCCCTCCTAGTTTAGCTAAAAGGTGAAGGGCTCCTACTACCAAGTGTGGACCCCAACACCCAAAGAAAGTCCTATGGGTACCCCGAATCTCCGTATTATGTCTAAACTTACACTTATGATACTTCTTATTGGTGCGGCAAGGGAAAGCTTCCAGCCAGCCTGAAAAAGCATCTGTCATGACTAAAAGATACTGATACCCATTTTGCTGCAGTAACTTGGAAAAAGTCTATTTGCCAGTAATCCCCTGGGCTTTGTCAGCCCTGGGAAAGGTCTTTGGGGGTATGTGAAGATACTTCTTCAGGCATAACTCATGCTTCTTCACTCTGCTTTTTGTTTTCCCAGTCATGGTACATTTAGAACTTGCCCTTTCAAGGCTTCTAACATCCTCTCAATTCCCCTGTTGCCTTCGCAGGCGCGCGGTGACCTGGTTCAGGAACGGCACGGCGGCCAACCCCAGGCCGCTCGGTCCATCAGCACGCAGACACCAATGTGGTGGATGGCAAAATGGTGTTTATTGATAAGTGGCGCGGCATTATAGAGCTTGGGTTTACAACGTCCCTTCCGTCTGCTTACGTCATAAGCTAAATGCTATTGGCTATCCAGAGAGGGGCTCTATATTTCCGTACAGCACGACATCTTCCGACCGCCAAGCCCTAACTACCTACATTTCCCCCCTCCTTATGGATAATTGAATCAGCTAAAATATAACAATCAAAATCTTAATTTAATTTATATTCTATGGTTTGTAAAAATATTAAAAGAATATTGTATCAACTTGACTAAAAAACATAAGGCACAGTGGTCAGGTGGAAGGTAAGGGGTAATTGATAATACCAAGGTATGAATTAGGGTAAGCTAGAGGTAGCTAAGGGTAATACCAAATGGGACTTAAAAGTTAAAGCAGTTGATGGCGTTCTACCAGCATAACGTCGACTTTCTCTAGGTGGCTCTTGACAAATGACACGAGCTTATTCAGTATACAGGGTCCAAAGATCAGTGCCATGATGATCACTGCAATCGGCCCTGCCAAGGTAGATATCAGGGTGCTTGACCACGGTGAACGGGCAAACCACGATTCAAGCCACCCTTGTTGGGTTTCCCTGTCTCTCTTTCTTTTTTCTAGCCTTTCTCTAAGTTTGGCCATTGTATCTCTGACAACCCCAGTGTGATCTGCGTACACACAACATTCTTCTCCTGATGCCGCACATAACCCGCCTTGTTGTAAAAACATGATATCCAATCCTCTACGAGTTTGTAAAACTACTTCGGACAACGACCTCAGTGACTTTTCCAAAGCGCTGATCGATTGTTCAATGCAAGCCAGATCCTCATCCACTGCAGTTCTGAGGGACTGGAACTTCTGGTTCTGTTCGACTAACGAGGCTATACCTGTTCCTGCCCCTGCGGCCCCTATGGCTAGCAAGGTAGCTGTAGTCAGAGCGGTGATGGGTTCTCGCTTTTGGATATGATGCGAAGCTGGAAGGGTTTGATGAGTATATACGTATTCCTCAGGATGGTATACGATTCTCAGAATAATCCTTACCTGTATACAAAATTCATGGTTTCCTTTGAGCAGTTTAAGAGATACACATGGGGTAATTCCGGATTTTGAACATATCCATTTGGTGTTTTTGACAGGAACTAGCCAATCAGCTTTCGATAGCTCTTCTGATGTGGACTCGTTCAAACACAGAGGCCTTTTTTCAAGGGGTATTTTGCCGACACATCTACCCCGCCCTGATACATGTTGCATCGTGACTCCTGGGTTGTCCTCGGAGCTCCACACACAATGTATGGGGTTGGGCCCCCTAACGAGTTCCGGTTCATAGGGTATACCTACTGCCTCATAAAGAGGGGGCCTTATGTCATAACAAAGCCAACAGTTTGTTGTCATGGCGGGATTAGTAGAGTTCAGTATCTGATACGTTACATTCATCAGCCTCCATAGAGGAGGCAGGTCAAATTCTAAGGTATTCGGAGCTTCGGTGTTGCCGGGGGTCGTATCTTTAATATTCGTTTTCAGTATTATATATAGGTGTCTGTGGGTTAAGAACCGGGTTAGGGCCAATTGCTTGGGGTGCTTGTAGCACAATCCTGATAATTTGTATCACTACCCCCGGGTCTGTATTGTCGGAGTGTATAAATACTGACCACATTCTCCCCACTGCCCAGCCCATGTCAGCTGGGTTTTGAATTCTCAAATTTAAATGTGTACAGGTACTTTTTTTGATTGACGATTGAAGATAATAGCCACTGGGCCCACATTTTGGAGGGTCACACCTATCTGGCCCCCACATTACGCGCAGAAATTCGTCCTCTCTTTCTGGTTTCCATCTATCACTCGTTACAATGGTCTCACATCCCCAATATCCACAAAAATAATATCCTGGATATTACAATAGCTTTTTCCTGAGTTTGAACTGGGGCACCAATACGTCCCCATGGCACTTTAGATCTATATTTTCCCAGTCCGGGAAATAAATCATTGACTGTAAACGTAAAAGTCGGGGTACCCGCTGTTATATTCTCCTTTATCACTCGACTGCTTATGGGGTCCCGTAGGACCCACTTGAATGGCTGATGGTGATTATAATCTGATTCTGTCTTTCCTGCAATGACAAGTCCTAGAATCAAGTTCATACAAAGGCATCGCATCCCCCTTTTTGGAGGCTATTTGGTCGTTATCCGAATCTGGGTGGTGCAGGATTCCCAAGTTTAGACAGGACAGTTGTCGACTTGTCATTTTCTCTCGTCGGTGGGATGTACGGGACACGGGGGTGTCCGATGATCCGGTCCTGCAAACAAAAAACTCACGGTTTTCATTAGTTTTATTCTGAAGGTCTGGCTTGATAGACTTAAGTGGACACCACTTAATTCTGTTGTCTTTTCTGACCGCAGCATACCCTCGCCCTGTCAGAACTAATTTCCACCCTTGTTCCCACCCTCCTAGCTCATTTCTGATCATGACCGACGGGCCTTCTTCTAGCGCTCGAGTGGCCCAGTGCTTCTGGGCAGGGCTATTCACCTCGTCTCCCCTGGGGAACTGGTTTAGTGCTAATAGGGCAGTCCGTAGTAAGCGTGCCTGGTCCCCTGAGGGAATGGTGTTGGTAAAACCCTCTGGTTTTGCTAATACCTCTAATTTAGATTTCAGAGTTTGATTTGCCCGTTCGACTATGGCTTGTCCTGTGCTGTTACATGGGATGTCGTGTATTAGAGTAATACCCCATTTCAGAGCGAATGCCTGGACTGCTTTAGACACAAAATTCGGACCATTGTCCGTTTTGATCTGATTAGGGACACCAACCCACGCCATGGTTGTCAACCAATGTTGGATGGTTGCTTTAGCATCGGTCTTAAGGTGTTGTGTGGCTACAATCACCCCGCTATATGTCTCTACAGTTACTGCTAGCCATGCTCGAGGTTTTAGTAATTGACAGAGCATAAAATTCGTCTGCCACACCTCAGAGGCTTTAAGACCTCTGGGGTTGACTCCACTAGACTGAGAGAAAGGGGGGGGGGGGTTAAGAGATAGGGTAAATTTTAACGATTATGATAGTCTGCTTAGCTGTTTGCCAGATCTTACATGGTTTGCTTGGGTGCTGTGATAAGGTATACGGGAGTAAAGAGCCTTATGACCATATAAGTCCAGCTTTATGACCATATAAGTCAAAAAAACGATTACAACCTTGCAAGAACAAGCCAAAGCCGGTTCTGCAGTTTGGACAAAAACCAGGACGTTACTGAGCCTGCGCCAGATGTGGGAGGTCACGAGGAAGACTCGCCTGCCTTCATCCTCAGGACCCCTGATGACCACCACCAGGGGACACTGCGCAAACTCAGTCGAGAAAAAAATATTGTAATGGCTCGCAGAACTAATTTTAATGTGAAGCGGGGATAGGTAATGCATATGTATAGGCACATTACAACACATTATGAATATGTAATGAGATGCCTTATAAAAACAGAGCAAGTTTTCGTGTCAGGCGTGCACGGTTTTGGTGGGACTACCCCCCGTGCTGCCCAGCGCTGAATAAACATACCTACTTTACAATCTTACAGATTGTGGAGTCTGCTTTCCGCACGTCAGTTCTGGCGAGCCAGCCAGGAGGATCTCCACTCGGCTGCGGGACCGACTGCGGAGCAGACGCTCCTAGGCGCGCCCCGAGAATTTTACTCGGAGGAGTCTCCGCTGCCGGCTGATCACCGCGGGAGTGGACAACAGCCTCTTGAAGCTGCGGATTTAACGGTATGTTTAACGAAGGGACTTGAGCGTACGCACATTCGGGGCTGCTGATAAATCGCGCAGAGACGTCTGGCGTGCAGCATAGTGCCCGTGGGTTGGGTACCTATAGGGTTTGGGACTGCAATTGGGAAACTCGCTGGCCGGTAGAGCGACCGGTAGCAATCTCGGGGATAGATCGACTGAGTTCGAGGTAACCGCTGTATCTTGTTGTTGGGAGCCAGGAGAGGCAGGAGAGGGGTAAGCGGGCCTCTTGTAATTCACAAAATATTTGCAGCTGCTAAAAGGTTGTTAACGGGAGCGATGCTATGTTAGATTTCTTTTGGTATTGATTTTGGTTATGGCAATAAGGCATTTGGAATAGACTACCGATTTGAATTTGTCGAACCATAGTGTTTGTGTGAAGTGATGTGTGTGTGATTTTCTCTGAGTGCATGGACGTCTGTGAGAGTGGAATTGAGTGAGAATAAGTGAGAGTGTGGCTGACAGGGGTGAAAAGAGAATTTAAAAGTCAGTTTAAATTCCTTAAGAGTATATTGAAAATGGGTAACACCCAAGGAGGGATACTAAAAAAGAGTCCTCTGGGTTGTATACTCGCCCATTGGAAGGATATTGTTGGGAAGGGAAGCACAGAAAGTAAAAAGACCCTCATTAAATATTGTAATCAGTGGTGTATAAGTTAGAGGGCGAAGTTAAGGGGCCATTTAATGGCACATTGGGTTATAATACTTTGTTACAGCTTATGCTGTTCTTGAGAAGAGAAGGGAAATGGGATGAAGTGTCATATGCAGATATGTTTTTCACGCTGCGAAACCATCCGGAGTGGCAAAGGGACTGTGGGATAACACCCCCACAGGACCCTATGGTACTCGCATTGGAGCGAGAAAATAAAGGGGGTAGAAGTAAACTGAAAAGATGCTGTTCTTCCTGCAGCATTGGGCAGAGGTGTACAAAGGCAGACAAAGTTCACCAAGCCCCAGAACTTAAATGACTTGTTTAAACCTCCCCCCTGGGCACGGGACCAGGATGCGGACTCGGAAGGAGTTTCAAATCCTCCTGATAGCCCTGTATCTTCCCACACTCGGCAGAAGTCTATTTTACAAGCACCCATCCGAGAGGTGGTGGGGCCAGATGGTGGAACAGTGCTACTTAAAGTGCCTTTCTCCACTGCTGATTTGGGAGAGTGGAGAAAGATTGCAAAGGATTATAGAAATGACCCGATAAGTGCAGCCAGGCATTTCCAATTTATCATAAAACAACACAATCCCGATTGGAATGATATACAATTATTATTGGAATATTTGACTGAAACTGAGAAACAGCTAGTTTTGAAAACAGCAGGAAATTTGGCCGAAGACCATTATAAAATTACAGGAGGGGATGTTAAGGAACATTTCCCCCTCCAAGACCCAAAGTGGGATGCTAATAGATCGGCACATATGCAAAGATTACAGGAATATCAGGAATGGATTTCGAAGGGAATGGAGAGAGCAATTCCCAAAACTATAAACTGGTCAGCTTTATATGCAGTTAAGCAAACTCCTTCTGAGTCCCCTTCTGAGTTCCTGGATCGGCTGAGGGATGTGATGCGCCGTAACACGCCGCTGGACCCTGGGTCTGAGGTAGGGATCCAGCAATTAGTTTCTTTATTCCTGGGTCAATCTGCAGGGGACATAAGGCGAAAACTTCAAAAGCCGCTTTCTACAGAAGGTAGAAATTTGGAAATATTGTTGGATGAAGCATGGAGGGTGTTTAGTAATAGAGAAGAAGAAAATCGGCGGGGACAAAGGAAATTGATAGCTGCCATTCAAGAAAAAGGGGAACGGAGAGGTGGTAGGCGAGATTCGTCTCTATTGGAAAGGGATCAGTGCGCTATATGCAGGGGCTTTGGTCATTGGAAAAGGGAATGTCCTAGAAACAGGGAAGGGGGTCGGAAAACCTCGGCAAATGTGAAGATAGCCAATGTAATAGAAGACTGACGGGAATCTGGGGAATCTACCCTAGCGGATCCACTGGTTATAATTAAGCTAGGGGAAAAGCAGCAACAAGTGGAGTTTTTGATAGATACAGGAGCGACATATTCGGTTTTGAATCAAGCCTTAATGCCTTTAGGAGATGATTACGTTGTAGTACAGGGAGCAACTGGTCAAAGTGAAAAGGCGTATTTTTGCGAACCTTTAAAGTATAAATTGGGAAAGCAATGGGGTATCCACAAGTTCTTATACATGCCCAACTCCCCAAAGGCACTTTTGGGGAGAGATTTGTTGGAACAATTAGGAGCAAAGATCACGTTTGAAAAAGGGGAAATTACTCTGGAGGTAAAGGATCGACAATATACACAGGCATTAAGTCTAGTCCTAACCAGTCTCCCCTCAGAAGGGAAAATCGATGAGGAAATTCTGAACCAAGTGTATCCAGGAGTCTGGGCTACTGATGTGCCTGGAAGAGCGAAAAATGCTCCACCTGTTGAAGTTAAGATAAAGGAAGGTCAACGACCAGTAAGGATTAAACAATAGCCTCTAAAGAAAGAGGACAGGGAAGGAATCCGGCCAGTGATAGAAAAATTTTTGCAGCTAGGACTATTAAAGGAATGTGAGTCTGAATTCAATACTCCTATATTACCTATTCGGAAGCCCGATGGGTCATATAGGGTGGTTCAAGACTTGCGCGCAGTGAACAGGATTACTGAGGATCTCTACCCAGTCGTGGCAAACCCGTATACCCTACTGACTGCATTGGCACCTGAATTAATCTGGTTTACTGTTCTAGATTTAAAGGATGCTTTCTTTTACCTCCCTCTCCACGAAGCCAGTCAAAAGTTGTTTGCATTCGAGTGGGAAAATCCTAAAAGTGGTTGAAAGACCCAGCTCACTTGGACGGTGTTGCCGCAAGGATTCAAGAATAGTCCTACCATCTTCGGCAATCAGCTTGCGAGAGACCTGGAATCCTGGGAAGCCCTGTCCGAGAAAGGAAAATTGTTACAGTATGTGGATGATATCCTGATTGCTACCAACACAGAGGAAGATTGTATGGCGTGGACGGTGAGTCTGTTGAATTTCTTAGGGCTTCAAGGATACAGGGTGTCCAAGAAGAAGGCCCAGGTAATGCAGCGTAAAGTGAATTATTTGGGCTATGAGATCAGTGCGGGACAGAGAACTTTGGGGCAGGCCCGCAAAGAGGTGATATGCCAAACTAAAAAACCCCAGATGGTAAAGGAATTGCGAACCTTTCTGGGAATGACAGGGTGGTGTCGATTGTGGATCTACAATTATGGACTGCTTGTTAAACCATTATATGCGCTGACAGCGACTGAGCAGAAACACCTCAAATGGAATAAAGAGGCTGAACAAGCTTTTGAACAACTAAAGAAGGCTCTGATGTCTGCCCCAGCTTTAGGACTCCCGGATGTGGGTAAGCCGTTCCTCCTCTTTTCTCACGAGAAACAGGGCATTGCCCTAGGAATATTGGCACAGGAGCTAGGTCCGTATCGTCGGGCAGTTGGCTACCTCTCTAAACAGTTAGACGCGACTGCAAAGGGCTGGCCTGGATGCCTTAAGGGCAGTTGCGGCTGTGATACTAAATATACAGGAAGCCCGAAAATTCACCCTGGGCCAGAAAATGACTGTTTTTGTGTCCCATGCAGTGTCGGCAGTATTGGAGGCAAAGGGTGGACACTGGCTATCTCCACAAAGATTCCTGCAATATCAAGCTGTAATAGTGGAACAGGATGATGTGGAAATCGTGGTTACTAACATTGTCAACCCAGCTTCTTTTCTCAGTGGAAACACAGGAGAACCAGTGCATCATGACTGCTTGGAAACTATTGAAGCGACATACGCAAGTCGCCCAGACTTAAAGGATAGCCCCATAGAAAACGGAGAAAACTGGTTCACAGACGGGAGCAGCTATGTCCTGAATGGCAATCGACACGCAGGATACGCCATCACCACCAGTCAAGAGGTAATAGAGTCAGGACCTTTGCCCATGAACACCTCTGCACAAAAGGCAGAAATAATTGCCCTAACTCGAGCCCTGGAGTTGGCTCAGAGCAAAACTGTAAACATTTACACAGACACAAAATATGCCTTTGGAGTTGTACACGCACATGGAGCAATTTGAAAAGAAAGACGTTTATTGAACTCCCAAGGAAAGAATATCAAACATGCAGAAGAAATTCTGAAGTTACTAGAAGCTGTCCAACTCCCTGAGAAAGTGGCAATTATACATATTAAGGCACACCAGAAAGTGAGCTCAGGTTTGGAAAAAGGGAATGAACTGGCGGACAGAGAGGCAAAACAAGTAGCCAAAATGAAAATAAAAGTAGCAGGGTCTTTAATCCCCGATAGGCATATTTCCCTACAAGATAAACCAAAATACACTAGGGAAGATCAGAAACTTATTTCAGACTTAGAAGGGTCATATAATGAAGAGGGATGGGCTTATACCCCACAGGGAAAGTTAATTGTCCCCTCATATTTACTGTGGCACTTAATACGGGAAGAACATAGGAAGAGACATGGGGGAATGGAGGCTCTGTATAAGCATCTGATAAAAGATATTGTAGCTAGAAACTTATATACCACAGTGAGACAGGTGACTCAACAGTGTGACCTTTGCCTCCAGACTAATCCAAAGAATACTCCCAAATTAGAAATGGGCCAGATTGGAAAGGGTAATGGGCCTGGACAACAATGGCAGGTTGATTTCACAGAACTTCCAAGAAAAGGGGGGTACCGATATTTGCTGGTATTAACTGATACCTTTTCAGGTTGGCCAGAAGCGTTCCCAACCAGAACTGCCAAGGCTCGGGAGGTAACTAAAATACTAATACAAGAAATAATACCGCGTTTTGGGGTTCCAGCAACCATATCCTCTGACAGAGGACCACACTTTGTTTCAAAAATAGTGCAACAAACCAGCCACCATTTAGTTATAGATTGGCAACTTCACACCCCATATCGCCCTCAGTCGAGTGGCCAAGTGGAGAAAATGAACCACTTAATCAAACAGCAAATTGTAAAGTTGGGACAAGAAGCAAACTTGCCATGGCCTCAGTCTCTCCCTTTAGCCCTTTTGCGTATAGGGACAAGACCGAGGGCGAGGGAAGGACTGAGCCCTTTTGAAATTCTGTATGGACGCCCCTATGGAATACAAAAGGGGACATCAATGCAAATTGGGGATGAAATTATGACTTCCTATATGGTGGCATTGAGCAAGCAGCTCAATAAAATTGGAAAACATGTAATTGGGACCCGAGGAAGGGGTCTGGATGGGCCTGTACATGATATCCAACCTGGAGATTATGTATATGTAAAGCCTCTTGCAGAAAAAACCTTGAAACCACAGTGGGAAGGACCATACCAAGTACTCCTCACCTCCTTCACAGCAGTCAAAATTAAAGAACAGAATGCCTGGATTCATCATACCCGTGTGAAGAAGTCGCCACAAAAGCTTTGGACATCAGAAATTCAAGGGCCGTTAAAGCTCAAGCTAAAAAGATAGGATGTGGGTTAAATTTAATATGATTCTGATAATTTCACAGGTGATAGACACAGCGGCCTGGCGAGAGAACTGGTATGTTCAGGCGATTCAAAACATCACCAAAATTTTAAATAAGACAGATTGTTGGATCTGTACCCAAATGCCAAGACATTCTGGTTATGAGATACCGTTAATAGGCATCCCACTGCCAGTTCCCCTGACGAACTGCCAAGACGGCTCCTTTTGGGGAAATACAATCTGGAGCACAGACCCTCAGGTTAAGTGGGGACGAGAATTAAAAATCACTGTCGAAGAGACCAGCACACTGGGGGATAACTGCCTGGTAAGTTCGGGAAAAGGACTGTTCGTGGGAGAACACCCAAATTGTAACCGAAGTCATACATTAAATATGACAGGTAGAGATTTGGGATTTTTGAAATTGAACTATACCGGTCTCCCGACCCCACGAGGGACAGGGTGGTATTGGTTGTGCGGCACAATGGCTCGTAAAGTCTTGCCCATAGGATGGCGAGGAGCATGCACTCTGGGAGGTCTGGTCCCCAATATTACTATCATTGACGGGTCAACACGACCCCCCATAAGGAAAAAACAGAACATCGTAAATAACCCTCTCATAAACAGACCAACGAGTTTCCACAGTTTTGCGCGATGGTTCATTCCGTTTTTAGGGGTTAGTGAGTTGGAAAAGGCAATAATAAACATCTCAGCTATAATAGAAACAGTGGAAAATAGGACAGTTGATGCTCTCCTGGCACTTCAGAAGGAAGTTACTGACTTATCAAAAATAGTGTCACAGAATCGTATGGCTTTAGATTTGCTATTAGCCTTCCAAGGGGGGGTATGCACTGTGATCAATGTAGATTGTTGCATGTATGCAGATCAAAGCGGGCGAATTACAGAGGACCTCCAAGAAATTAGGAAACAAGTAAATATTCTACATAAAGTGACACAAGATAACACTTCTTGGGGCTTTTCTGAATTATGGGAGAAATTGACATCCTGGTTGCCCAATCTAACATGGTTAAAACAATTATTTGTAATGATCATTGTGATTGTCTTTCTACTTTTAATTATTGGTATAGCTATCCGTTGTGGATTTTGGTGGCTTAAGGGAACTGGAAATTCCTATAGTGAATGGAAGAGAAATCAACTGCGACAAAAATTAGAATCTAATCAATACTTCGAGTCTGAGTAAAAGAATTTACTAATTTCTTTGAAAAGGGGGGACTGAGAGAGAAGAGGTTAAGAGACAGAGTAAAGTTTAACGATTATTATGATAGTCTGCTTAGCTGTTTAGGGTAATGATAGTCTGCTTGGCCGTTTAGGGTAAAGTTTTAACGATTATAATAGTCTGCTTAGCTGTTTGCCAGATCTTACATGGTTTGTTTGGGTGTTGTGATAAGGTATACGGGAGTAAAGAGCCTTATGACCTTATAAGTCCAGCTTTATGACCATATAAGTCAAAAGAACAATTACAACCTTGCAAGAACAAGCTAAAGCCAGTTCTGCGGTTTGGACAAAAACCAGGACGCTACTGAGCCTGCGCCAGATGTGGGGGTAACTAGCAAGACTCGCCTGCCTTCATCCTCAGGACCCCTGACGACCACCACCAGGGGACACTGCGCAAACTCAGTCGAGAAAAAAATATGGAAATAGCTCGCAGAACTAATTTTAATACGAAGCGGGGATAGGTAATGCATATGTATAGGCGCATTACAACACATTATGAATATGTAATGAGATGCCTTATAAAAACAGAGCAAGTTTTCGTGTCAGGCGCACACGGTTTTGGCAGGACTAACCCACCCACCCCCACCCCCCGTCCCCGTGCTGCCCAGCGCTGAATAAACATACCTACTTTACAATCTTACAGATTGTGGAGTCTGCTTTCCGCGCGTCAGTCTCAGAACAAATCTGAATACTTAAGGAATTAAAACAGATGAGTCGGCCAAAGGAAAATTTAAACATACTTACTTTAACAATGCCAAGGTGTTATTACTAATGTGCAAGCACTTTGACAGCGGGTATCTTACGAGTGCTGTGCAAAGTGACACAGAAAAGCCTCAAGAAAAATCTACTAGAGTTTGGGTCAATACACTAAATCCCAGCATAATGGTTCAAGGGTAAGGGCACTTTAAAACAGAGTGTGTCCTGAATCATGTTAGGAAGAAGACAAAGAACATATCCTGCTGGGAAGATCATTCATGATTAGGAAAACTCGATCAGGCTACTATAAATTTGTCCCGGGTTAGAAAAGGCCAAGAATCTTTCAAAGGACACTACAAAAAAATAACATTTAAGACAAAAGGCAGTGTAGCAGCAAACGGAATTAAAAGGAGTCCTAGAAAGTAAATCTTTCAGTAATAAGCAAGCAAGGCTAATAACAATCTAGGGCATAGAAAAGATTAGCTCAGCACCAGGATGCACAGCAGACAGGAGAGCAAATTAGTTCCCTCTTACCAAAATGTAAATGGAGGGGGGGGGGGGGGGGGAATTCAGTACTTAGTGTTTCTCTTTATTTTTCCTGCATCTAATTTTTAACTGTTAAGAGAAATAACACAAAAGCTTTATTTTTGCTAATGCCAGGCAACCAGAATCTGGAATTTAAATTAATCCTTTACACACTGCCATCTGGGGATCATTTCTACCAGATCCAACAAGGATACAAGGGATAGGACAAGAGGAAACAGCTTCAGGTTGCCCCAGGGGAGGTTTAGATTGGACATTAGGAAAAAATTCTTCACTGAAAGGGTTGTCAAGGACTGGAACCAGCTGCCCAGGGAAGTTTCAGGGTGGCCTCACCATCCCTGGAGGCATTTCAAAGATGTGTAGATGTGGTGCTCAAGGACACAGTTTAGTGATGGACTTGGCAGTGTCAGGTTAATGGCTGGACTCAATGATCTTAAAGGACTTTTCCAACCTAAATGATTCTATGATTCTATGCTGTTCAAAACGACCTACAGTCTTCCTTCAAAAAAGAGGGGGTATACTGCTGTTTCAATTGTACTGGTTATCGGGTAATCCAGCCTCATAGCACTCTTTAAATTAAAGTTTACAAGCACCGAGATATTCCCCAGTGACTGCACTTTAGCTAGTTTGATATTAAGCTATACATTTTTCTTAACGTGATTAGCAGCATATCTCAAGCTATGTTTGAACATATTCTTAGGTGAATGGGAGATACTACCAGCTTTTCATTAGACAGAACATATGAATATTTTAAAAAGCCAAGCTCTAACAGAATACACAGCACAAGCATGTGTTTCTGCCAAGATATTTTCTATTAAGCAAATCAAATGCATATGTTCGTTCTCTCCCTCTTCTGTCCATACTTAAAATCCAGGCAAATTTGCAGAAGAGCGCAAAGAGCAAGGTGTTAGAACTTACAGAGAAGTCCCACAACCACTCTCGCACACGCAAAGCTACGTGCTTACCTTTGCACTCCCATTTGTTACACAACACACTTTGGTGCCTGGGAATTTGATTGATTTAGATTCACCCTGACAGAAGGAAGCCTTTTTTTTTAACCGTTTGACCTTGTTTCATTTCTAACTGGAAGATCAGTCTGGCCAGGAAGGAGAGGTGAAACCTCACGACAGCTAGAGGGTGAATAATCTCTCTTCAAACTCTCAAACTCTGCGTATGAAGTTTCCTTTACAATTTGTACTCCACCGGGCTATTAAAGATATACGAAAAGCACAGCAAGAAATCAAGCCGCCCGTCAGTACAGAAGGTGCCAGCAGCTCCTCCTCGTTTCGCGAAAATCCAGCCCTCACACTGAGGCTGCGGGACCAAATCCTGTGCAGCTGGAAGCGGCAGCGAGCCCTGGCCCCAGGGAAGGGCAGCTCAGCACCCTGCAAAGACGAGGCGCATCGCTCCGCTCCCCACCACCCCGGGATGCCACACAGCCCCGACGCCGGGCAGCGGCGGCAGCACGGGCTCGCTGACGGTAACGGCGACCCTCCTGCCTCCCCCGAACGCATAACGAGAGGCGAAAGCACCGTCCGGGCCGGCGGGCAAAGCACCTGGAGCCGCATCTCCCACCCCGGCAGGCCCGCCACCCGCCGGGACGCCACCCCCCTCGCACCCAGACGGGGGGCGAGCCCCGGGAAGGGACATGTCGCACCGGGACGTCGCGCAGCCCCGCCGAGCGCCGAGGCCGGCCGGGGCTGGCAGCGACCGTCTCCTCGGGACCTGATGCTGCCGTCGAACGGCCGGATCCCATCGCCCGCCGTGCAACGGATCGAGCACCCGCACGGCCGAGGGTCCAGGCACGCGTCTCTGCGGGGATGGGAGCTGGGGGGCAAACCCACAAAGCTAGCACAGCTCGTCGCGACAGGAAAATACTTTATACACCTGGAAAAACCGTTTACGATGACCTTTAGTCACACTTAATCCTCACTGGGTCTTACGAGCCTCGTCCCCATTTAAAGGCACAGCGGTCTTAACTTTCACTCAAGTGTTCATGCACGGTTCAAGTCATTTCTGTTTGGTCCCATTAACCAACTGGTTCTCCTTGAGCTTACCTTATGCCCCAGCTTGACCCATGGCGTCTGTTCCCCCTCCCGAGGCCGTGTGCTGCCAAGCGCCTGCAACACGCTCTGTCCTCCGGACCCTCTCCTGTGCTTCGCTGCAGACACATCTTTTCTCTACGTCGCCACTTAAGGCGCAGAGCTGCCTTCTGCTGACCACCGATGTGCAAGCCGTCGGTCCGCAGCGCCTCCCGGGGCGCCGGGGGCTGCCTGCGGCGCGGCGCGGTGCGGGGCCGGGGGCGGCTCTGCGGGGGCTGCCTGCGGCTGAGGCGGAGCCGCGAGTGCGGAGCCGCAGCGCAGCCCCCGGGCTCGCCCCCTGCGGAGGGCTGCCCGCTCCCTTCCCTGCGCGCTCCCCGGCGCTCGCCGCCTCGCTCCGGCCTCTCCCGGAAAAGGGGTCCGGTCTCCGGCTGGCAAACGCCTGCCCCGAGCCGGGCACGGCCAGCGCCGCCGTCGCAGGAGCGTGCCGGGGCGAGGGGCGGCGGCGAAACGTCTCGAACCTCGGCAGCGACAGCCCCGACCGCGCGGAGACCCGGCAGCGAGCCCGGGCCCCCCGCGGGAGGCGGCTCCGGCTGACCGGCACCTTCACGCCGCACTCGCGGCCTCTGCCGCGGCCGTTCCCGTCCTCCGCAACCGCTCGGGGGGCGCCCGTCACCCGCAGCTCCCCCGGCTCGTCCGCGCCGCTCCCGCAGCCGCCCCCGGGCAGGGCGGGGGGGGACGGCGGAGCCCTCCCCGGCTGCCGTGCGGGGTCTGCGGCCCGGGCACAGCGGCCCCGCCGGCGCACCCCGCAGCGAGCGCACCGCGGCGCGGGGGGGCGGGGGGCGACCACCGGGTTCCAGCCGCCGGCTGTCCCCGAGGGAGGGGCGGGCGGGGTCGCTCCAGCCCGCGGCACCACCTGCCGGACCGCCCGCCGGCCGGGAGGGGTGGCCCCCCGCCCCGGGTGGCCCCCCGCCCCCCGAGCCGCCCCCCTCTCGCAGCCCGGGCTGCTGCCGAGCTCCTCTGCCGAGAGCCCGAGGGAGATCGCTGCCCCCCGGGCCCCGGTGCCCACCCGGGGCTGGAAAAGCGCAGCCCCCTGCAGCGTGCTTACAGGCACCGGGGGCTGGGGGCTGCCTCTGCCTGCCTGTGCGGGTATGCACACCGCATAACCTAGCGCTGACCCTAACTGCATGCACACGTGTGTGCGGTGGGCATGCCCGCTCGGCACGCGTGTGCCCACTGGAACACACTTCCTTGGCCGCAGCCGGGGCGGGGGCTGCAGCAGCCTCCCCTCTCTCCTGGGCTGGTACTGTAATAAGTAACTCAAGGTAATTTGCTGATCGACCAAGGCAAGCAAGAGGAACGAACCCGTCGTGGTGGTCTTAAGAACTTCCTGTTTAACAAGAAGAGACATGTCCACAATGTGATCTTGCTACACCAAACATGGGAACGTCCTGTCTGACAAGAAACCACCACAACAGAAGCAGCAGAGGGGCTACTGAGGGTGTCAGAAGTGACCTCGGGGAAGACAAGAAGAGCTGCTCAGCTTGCTTGAATTTGCGCGCCGTTGGTGGAGCAGGAGACTCCCCGGCCGCCCAGCGCTGTTTTGCTTACTTGTCGCTTGCTTTAATAAATCACATTTTCTAATTGGCCAGTCTCTGGCATTTCATTGGACAGCTAAACTATAACAATTTTGGTGCCGTGACTCGGATAAGGGCAATCTGCCCTGAGGTCCGTGGCAGGGGAGGCGCCCCGCTGGATAAGCGGCCCTTGTCGGGGTGCTTCTACGCCAAATCCTTTACCGACGAACCTCAAATGTGACAGTGAGCAAATAAAACCGGTTACCCCGTAATCTTTGTGCACGAAGCCTGAATGAAGACGCAGGACGCGTGAGTATAGGCCGGTTAACCGTTCGGTTGGGGTTGGGTATCCTGAAGCGTGCTTGTGTGAGACGCCCAGGGAGGGCGAAGTGAGTGCGGACCCTCAGTAGTGCGGTTTCCAGACCCCGCGAGGGGCTGCGCCACGAACCAGGGGAAGCGAGTGCGTGAGTGAAAGAAGGCGCCTCGGAAGACGGGACAGAGGAAAAGCAAAGCCCTGTGATCCCATGGGTGGTTCTGGGGTCCAGATTAGGCTCCCACAGATACCACCGGAGAGTCCGCTAGGACTAACGATAAAATTTTGGGATGCGTACCCTTCTAGGCAGGGTAAGAGTAAAGTAAGATTGATACACTACTGTATGGAAGTTTGGGGTGGGAAACAAATTAGGGGTGACCACCTCTACTGACCGGTCTTCGGGGCATCTGAAGACTGGATATGCCAGGCTTTGAATATATATGTGAATTCAAAAGACCCCTTTTGCCTGGAGGAAAGTGAGTATGCTTCCTTATGGGTAGGGTCTGAAACTAGGGCCCTCGTGTTCCCGTTAAAAGAAAACAAGGGGGGAAAAAGAAGAAGAATAGAAGTGAGGATGAGATCCCTACCTCTCCCCCTCCGTATACACCTCCACCGCCCTCCTCCCCCCCAGCTCTTACCACCTCCCTCACTCCCCTCCCGCTGCTATCTAGACCCTGTGAATGTGTTAAAGTATTGGGGTGAGTTTGTACAAAGCCCCGTATCCCCTCGAAGGTGCGGCTGAGTCACGCTGGACGCATGGCAGGGTGTTTGCTGTTTGCCTGCGAAGGCTGATATGTAATAACACAGACTTAAAGCAACAAGTAGCAGATTTGCATTCAGGGTAAGAAAGAGTTAAAATAGAAGTGCTGCTGCAGAGGCAGGCTTGTGTAACCTGCAGAGCAGGAAGAGCATCTCCTGCCCCGAATCCTCCTGATGGTGGGGAGGAGGGGGTTGCTGTTGCTGACGATTGAGCAGAAGGACCTGACAATGTCACCCCGATTGCTGCAGCATTTGCAGCACAACAGGACCGGTAACGGCCCCTCTAGGGCAGGCAGTGGGTCTGAGGAGAGTAAAGGTGAATCTCTGATGGGGAAATTTAGATGTTTGAAAGTCAGTTGTGAATAGGACTGGATAAAGGTTCGAGTTGATTTTTACTAAGGTAATCGTGATGTAGAAAAGTTGGTGAATACAAAACCAACTTATTTGGTGTTAAACTTCAGTGAAAAGAATTTGTTACAGTTGTGGGAGCTGCTGGCCACCAGGAAAATATCCTGAAACC
This sequence comes from Falco punctatus, assembly GCF_963210335.1. Classification (NCBI taxonomy): domain Eukaryota; kingdom Metazoa; phylum Chordata; class Aves; order Falconiformes; family Falconidae; genus Falco; species Falco punctatus. The sequence goes on along the minus strand of NW_027660213.1, from coordinate 184,814 downwards.
TTTAAAGTACAAACTAAGAAAACAAATAAGAATGCCAAATTCACCAAAATCTTTGTTGGGAAGAGATTTATTAGAACATCTAGACGTTTAAAGAAGAGGAAATGAAACCAAAAGTTTAAAATGATCAATTAACTAAGATGTTGAGCTTATCTTTATGATATGGAGAAATAGTGTGAAATGGGGACGCTTAACACCGACTGTGATTGTATATGTCTACTCAGAAATGTGGGTATGGTGACTAGTCATGGGTGCGGTGTCTGATCACATAGGCTCTGAGGAGACAACTACAGTTTTTGAGGAGATGCCTGCCCTTCTTCCTCTAACAAAGGGGAGACGGGGAGACGCCTGCCCTTCTTTCTCTAACAAAAGGGGCTATTTAAAAGAGAATGAGAGAAGATGAGAGACATTCAAATGCTATCTAGAGGAAGGGAGTGCTAAGTCTCCTTGCTGGAGAAGATTGGATGGTCACAAGGACATGAATCACCTTTCCTTGCTGAAGAAGATTAGATGGTCACAAGAACATGAATCACCTACAAACCTGCAAGACCACCACATTCCAGGAAACGGACTGATAAGCTAATTAACATACGAAGCGGGGTTTAGGTAACAAATATGTATAGGCGCTAATTGAATATTCATTTGTTTCATTGTATAAATGTGGGATGGTTCGTCACTTCGGGTATGCAGGCTTGTGGAGGAGCGATCCCCCGTGCATCTGCGCGCAATAAACATACCTACTTTATAACTTTCGAGTTATAGAGTCTAATTCCGCACGTCATTTAATTCAACAGAAAAGTGGAAGAGAGGACCTCCCTGAAGTAAAAGAAATCTTTAACCAGGTATATCTGAAAGTAAATTCCAAGTAAAGGGAAAAATGCTTTCCCTGTTACAGTAAAAATGATAAACAGGAGGCCTGCCTAGTTCAGGTAAAACAATATCCCTTGGTCAGCAAGGCTGTGGGGAATATTGCATAAAAACTAAAATAAAATACACTCTGTAGTAGTTCTACTAATGTAAATCTGTGTTTTACCATGACTGTGACTTGTTATGGGATGCGCAGATGAAACTCTGCATTGACAACAAAGTACAAGGAATAAGGTTGGTCAAGTGCCTCCTACCACAATCAAGGGCAAGACTGGGTTGGCCTCTGTGTTTGCCACCAAGAAGGATCTTGAGCTCTGCTGCTGGCTGCAACCCAGTAGGCGTTGAGCGGTGGGGACATATGCCATGCCAGACCTTGATGTGAGGAATGGCCCCCTCTGTTATAAGAGGGTCGTCCAGGAAGGAAGAACATAAGATGGCCCATTAAGGCACTGATTTGGAAATTGGAAACCGCCTGGCCGACCATGAAGCCATACAAGTAGCAGAAGAGGTAGGAAAGAAGGAATTATCCTTAATACCAGATGGTAAAATCCAAACTGTAAGTACAGATCAGGAGCCAAATTATTCTAAAGAAAACTTAAAGGTCATTCAGGACATGAATGACAAAATAAATAAGTGGACTTATTTGAGGGATGGTCGTATAGTGGTACCATCCAATTTAATATGGACCACAGCCGTAATAGAACATAATAGGATGCATTGGGGAGCTGATAATTTATATAAAAGTCTAAATCAGAAATTGATAGGGCAGAACTTGTATACTGTAATAAAACAGGTGACTCAGCGATGTGAAATGTGTTTGAAAATTAGCCAGGGCAACAATGGCAAGTTGATTTTTCCAGACTCCCAAGAATTGAGGGGGTACCAATATTTATTAAATGAATGGACACCCCAACGTATCATACAGTATTATAAACCTGCAACTTGGAATCCTAATGAACTTATTAACGGTGCTCAAGAACCTATCTACAACCTGAATCATATCATTCGTCTACAGGCTGTCTTGGAAATTATTACTAATCAAACAGCTAAAGCTTTTGACGTGAAATGCAACTTATCAACACAGGATGGTTCTCGATTACCTGCTAGCCGAAGAAAGAGGTGTTTGTGATAAAGTAAATGTTTCCAATTGTTGTTTGAAAAGTGATGACAATGGTGAGGTAGTTAAACAAATCACATCAGAGACAGGGAAGTTAGCCCATGTTCCCGTCGGAACTTGGAAAGACGAATATTGACTTGTTTTCCTGGCTTCTCGGGAGCCCCTGGGTAAAACGAATCCTATTTTATTTGTTATGTGGATTAGCCACCTTATTGTTTTTGCCATGTGCTGTTCCATGTTTTATAAGATTAATTCAACACGTTATAACTAACATGCAATTTGCTATTATGGTTTCACCCGATGGCGTTAAACAAATGCGAGTAGTATGACAAAATGTACACACAAAATAACATTTTAATAGCCAACAAGAATTTGGAAACAATTGACTCTTAACAATTCAGATAACAATGTAAGCTGAGTAAAAAAAAAAAATAGAATAGCAACAAAAACAAGCGCCAGGAACGCAAAGACGAGGATATGGAAACGCCTTTTATACTTTTTCACCTCCGCCATAAGTTCTTGACGTGAGACAACAGAAAAACGCACCCTCTGCCTAAACAGCAACAGGAAAAAAAAAATATATATATATATAAAATTTTGATCTTCTTTCTAATGAACCATATAGGTTAAACGTTTTGAGAACACTCACCTTACAGAATGTTCAGAGGGCGAAATGTCCACTCTAGACCCTTCTTCTCTGGCAGGTGACGTGGTGGTCTGGTGGTAAGAAAACCTTACATTGAAAACAGGGACCTGTCATTTGGCCATAGTGCCATAAATGTTACCATTAACAGACTTACCGGAGTGGTAAGCTCGGGAAGTGGGTTTGGGACTTCATCTGGGCACGCAGTAGCCATTGTTGATCACGCGAATGGTCCGTGTATACCTTTGAACATGTGCATGCGCGATTTTAAAGCCCCACAGAATGTGTTGGAAAAATCTGGAAAGACCGCGCATGCGAAATCCCTATAGTCTAGCCATGATAGTGACGCATGTTAAAAAAAAAAAAAAAAAGGGAATGTGTTAAGAAAAAGTTTTATTTTTAAGTTTTGGTTTTGTATGTTATTATTATATGTATTACCCAGCTATGCCTATTGTAATTGTGACGTATTACCTTGTGAGTGTTATGATAAATGTTGGGATTGTGGAAAAAGGTTTACTTGCAGTGCCGAGAATGAAAGTAGCGTCTAATAAACAATAGGATAAAAAGAAAAAGGGGGTATTGTGAGAAACTATGGACTAGGGTATTGTTTATTAAGATTTTTGTTAAGCTCAATAGGATAAAAAGAAAAAGGGGGGATTGTGAGAAACTATGGACTAGGGTATTGTTTATTAAGATTTATGTTAAGCTCAATGTAAAGTTTAGGCAACAAAAGATATGAAAACGCTTATGCAAACAGCTACCAGACACTGCTTGTGAAAGATAAGATAACCGCCAGATGTCCAGGAACCGACAGAAACAAGACAGACAACCCCACATAAGGATATATGAGTGAAGGGTCAATACCTCCACTACTTCATGAACACGGGTAAAGATGTATAAAAAGGGACTGTTTGAACTGCTCAGGGCGGCAGTTGGTGGAGCGCAGACTCCCCTGCCGTCCAGCGCTGTTTTTGCTCATATTCTACTTGCTATAATTAATAAAATTTTAATTGGATTATGATCCGTTGTGGTCTCAATTTATAACAACGGGGGGGCTGCCGGGGTCTCCTGCGCCCAGCCTGCTGTGCTCCACAGGGGGCTGGGCGCTGGGTGCCCCATGGCGGGGCTGGGGGCTGTAATCCCCCGGTGCCTGGCCTGGGGCTGGCTCCTTGTGCTCCCGCTGGTGCCCGGGGGTCTCGAAAGGAGGGCTGGCGTTGCTCCTTGTTGGCGCCAATTAACAACAATTAAACACCAGGCCAGGGCGTTAAAGCCCCGCTTTGTGCCAGGGCACGTGCTGGGGGTGGCCGGGGGCACTGCAGCCGCTCTCAGCCCCTCGTGCGGGGGGTGCAGCGCTGGGGGCACCCCCAGCTCCGGGGGCCCGGCGGGGACTACACATCCCATCGTCCCGCGGGGGGGAGGGGCCGGGCCGGGCCGTGCCGTGCCGGGTGAGCCGCGGCCTTCCGGGGGCGGGTGTCCGGCGTGCTACCGGTGCGGGCTGGGGGGCTGCGGGCTCGGGGGGCTGGGGGTGAGGGGGCTGCGGGTTCGGGGGGCTGCGGGCTCGGCCCTGGGGGGCTGCGGGCTCGGGGTCTGGCGGGTGCTGGCACGGGGCGCCGGGGTCAGGGGGCAGCGGGCGCCATGGCAACGGGATGCGCAGAGGCGGAGCCGGGGAGCGGTTGAGCGGTAAGTGGGGGGCTCCGCGCCTCCGGGCCGCGCACCCCTCGCCTCCAGCAGCGCTTTGCTTGTCCCAGGTCCCCGCGGGTGCCCCGGACCCAAGGGGGGGTGGGTGGGGGGGGTTTCCCTCCCTCTGCCCCTGGCTGCTCCGCAGGCTCTGGGCTAAGCGGGACCCCCCGGGCTGTGCTGGGGTCGGGGGCGGCCGGAACCTTCACCCTCCCTGGTTCCCTGGGGGGGGTGTGATGTCCCCCTCGGGCTGCAGGAGCACGAAGCCGGTTTGGGGAGCGGGGGGGGGGTGTTTTTCAGACTCAAATGGAGCCTTGTTGAGAGGGGCTCGGGGGGTGGGTGCGGCGTGGAGCCAGCCTGGCAGGCTGCAGCCCCCCGAGCCGGAGAGGGACATCTCTGTGGGAGAGGTGCCTCCGGCCGTGGTGGCACATCGGGGAACCCTCCTCTCCCTTCAGGCAGGAGGTTGGTGTGGATGTGACCAGTGGTGCCGGGTCCCCCTGCAACGTGGAAGAAGAATCCGTAAACGGACGCTGATGGTGAGCGTGGCCCTGCGGTGCGGGGCTGAGGCGGGGCTGGGAAATCCGGATCTGATGCTCTGGCAGCTCTGCCTGGAGGCAGAAGTGATCCCAAGGGCTGGAGGGTCCTGCCCAGCTGGCAGTCGGGAGGGGCTGTGCTCACCCGTGTCTCTGAAGTTGGAAATACCTTTGTAGTTCTGCATTTCACGTGTCATTTCCCAAACAGCACGGGCAGGAGGAGGGCCTCGCTGCTGTTTATGGGATGCTCTGGAGAAACCTGCCTCTGGCTTTAGTGTGTTTTGAGAAAGTCCAGGACAGACTTGCTTCATTTTCTAATGAGGGAATTTTTCTTTCTCCCCAGGCTACAAAACCCAAGAAAAGTTTAAGAGGTACGTACATATGCTGCAGGCTTTCCTTTTGCTGTCCGTAGGTGCTTTGATCTGCTGGGAATGCCTGGGGCGGGGGGGGGGGACGACACTCTCAGGTGGCAGTCCTGGCTACTGAAATGTTTCATGATCCTTGTCTGAAAGCTGCAGATGGTTGAGTGCATCATCATGTCGTTCCTGAACCAGAAATTTTCACCTGCCTCTCACATCAAGCGGATTTGTTTATTGAGGTCCCACATTCCTTTCTTGTGGGCTTTCCCAAATTCAGGGGAGAATATAAGCATTTGTTTCAGTTCTTCCCATCACCTTATCCCTGTTTGGAGGGATACTGTTTGGAGGCCTCTTGCAGCCCCTGATACTGAAGCAGTGCTTTTGGGGTTGCCCAGGGACTCGAGATCCTGCGGGGTGAGAGCTCACAGGTTAAGTGCTGCTTGTGGCCAGTGACTAACTGAATACAAAGCAGCTGGTTCATTTGATAAAGATACCCCATTTCTGGCTAAGTGAAGCTAAATTTTTTATCCACAAAATACTGATCAGGTCCTGGCAGTTCTCTCTAGACTGACAAGGAAGGCCTGACGCTGATGATGCTTAAGACCAAAACTTTATTCTAGCAGATTTCCAAAGAGCAAGCCATACTGAAACTGGGAGCTTTCCTATGCCTGCTTGGTGAGCTCACCTGCCTCAACAGCTTAATTTGTCTCATTTCAGGCTCCATCGATGATGTGCTTGGTGACCTCCTGGGCTATGATGGTAAAACGAACCTTCTTCTCAGCTGAAAGGGCAGCGTCCTTCTATTCTTACTCCCCTCCTGGGAGCAGGAGGTGCTGGTGCAACAGCCATTGATCTGCAAGGGGGCTCCAGCTGTGAGGAGGGGATGGAGCAGGGAGCAGGGCTTCTCGGAGTCAGAGGCCATTGAATAGGCTGGACATCAGCTTTTGGGGAGGCAAAGTGAAGTTCACCTCTGATTAAAAGCCTCTGTGGCCCCGGGGTAGACAGCAGATCCCCCTTTGGAGTGCCTAGGTCAGGAATATGCCCGTGTCCATCATCCTCATCTCTCCCTGTCTTGTTTCCAGATGAAACCTCTGTTAAATCTGCCAAAGCTTCCCAGCCGGCTGTGGGCAGCAGTAGGAGAGCCCAGGACACTGGCTTGCAGGCCAGAAAGAAGTGAGTGCCTTTCAGACACAGCCTCTCCTGTGAGAGATCTCACTTGAAGATCTCTTTGTCCTCCCCAAATCCTTCTGATCTGCCCCATCCTTGGCTTTTCCACCTCCCTCCCTGCCCCAACAGTGATTGCCTGCGAAGGCGAGTTGTCTTCTGCGATGCCTTTGGGAACTGGGAGCCCAGAGCCCGAAGCTTTCCAGCAAGAGCTGGGTGTCCCCCAGCCTTGTACATCTTCTGTAAATCTGCTTTGTAACAGTTGCTTAAATAGAGCAGTCCCAGCACTGCCGTCCTTTATCCCAGTGCTATTTTAGCCTCATTTTCTGCGTTGTACGATGCGGCTGGTGTGGCAGCCCTGTGTGGTCTCCTCTGCCTCCCGCTGCCTGGCCTGGCTTGGCTGTCCCTGGACACACTGGCCGAGCTCACGTGTGGTGCTGCTAACCCCCGGGCTTGTGTCATAGGTCCATTTTAGAAGATGATTTCTTCGACAGACTCCCTGCGAAGGACATAAATTCTGCAGAGGTGAGTCCAAGGTTCAGGAAAGAGCCTGGGAGTCCCGAGGGCTGGGGCTGAGCCGGGCCAAGGTTGCGGCGGTATCACCCCGGCCAGGTCAGCAGTGGCGTGCCAGCGATGAGCTGTGATGTCTGGCTGAAGAGGTAACCCCTCTCCAGCATCCCAGTGGGGTGGGGAAGACAGGACAGGGCGGGGGTGGTGGTGGAAGAAGGGCTTCCTGGTGCCTTGGGTGAGATGGAGCAAAGCTGGGGGGCACGTGCTGCTGCAGCCCAGCCTTCCTGCGTGCACTTTGGGTAAAGTGTTGTAGGAAGGACCTTCACCCAGAGCAACGGCCTTGGGTTTTCCTGATGCTTCTCCTAGAGGCAGCAGGATCTCAGCAAAGGAATTGGGGCACAGGGGGTTTCCAGAGAGGAGGACACCAGGAGGAGTTGGGCATGTATTCTTCTATCTCATAAAACGGATATCAAGGGATATGGGGTAAGGGGTGAGGAGTTTCCAAAAATCTCTTCCCCTCTGATGTCTCCCCTCCCTGGCATGCAGGGATCCAGTGTCTCCGACACAGACCCACAAGCTGTGCTGCAGACCCTGAAGGCAAGTCCTTAAATCCCCTCCATCTCCATCCATCCCCTCCATCTCCATCCATCCCCTCCATCTCCATCCATCCCCTCCATCTCCATCCATCCCCTCCATCTCTGCCCCAGCGCGCTGCCATGGCCTCCAGCACCAGCCTCCGAAGGGAGAAGCAGCTCTCACCCTGCTCCCCATCCTTGTCCTCTTGCTTTCCAGGATATGGACGACATGGAAGCTGATCTCCTGGGAATCCCGAAACCCAGTTCTGGGCCAGGGAAGGCAACTGTGAAAGGTCCTGGGAAATGTGACTTCTTGGGAGGAGGAGTAAAAAACACAGGGAAGCTGGTAGCTCCTGAGGAAGGTAAAAAGGAGATTCTGCTATTCTTTTCACACCCTGATTGTAAACGAGCAGGGATATTTTCCTATCCTTATCTGGGATACGGAGCAAAAAGTGGATTTGTTCCCTAAAATGCTTTTCCTGGTTGCTTTTTGCAGGAGTGTTATTCTGGCCATGTGTTATCCCTTAGGAGATCCCTGGACGTCACTCACACCAGCAGCCGCTGCCACCTCCCACCAAACACCACTCGGCTGTTCCCTGGGGCGGTGCAAAGTGTTTCTGGTGGGGAGCCCCCTGCTCTGGGGGCAAGGAGAGCCAGAGGAGCTGCATTTCAGATCTGCCAGCCCCTAAAGTGCCCTGATCTTCCCCTGGCCCTTTTCTCCTCTGCTTGCAAGGAGACCCCTCCGGAGAGATGTGCACCTGGCAGGGCTGTGGGGGGGTCTGTCCATCACAGCGGGTGCTTTTAGGGGGCTGCCACCCAAAAAGCGACCCTTAGCTAGGGTGGGACCGGGGCATTTCTGCAGTACCTTGTCTCTGAGAGCCGTGGCCTCTCTTTCTAGGAGAGAAAGTGCCTGCGATGGAAAAGAAGGCGCTCTCATCCCCTGCCGCTCCCCGACACAACAAGAAATTTAACTTTGAAGGTGGGATCTCACTTCACGCGGCTGCGGGGGGGCACTGGGGGCTCTGCCCGTGCTCTTTGCCTCCTCGGTTAGCTGGAGGCTTGACTGGTTAATAAGATACGGAGTCCTTCACCCCTATGATGCTAGTGCAAATGTAATCCTTCAGAGGTGACCAAAGGGAAAAAAACCTCTGCATTCGAGGCCCTCCCCAGGACAGGACTGGGGGGTGATTCCTGGGGGCATTTGCATTTTTATATGTGCTTTGGTTTTTAATGATTGTAACACTTGGGAGCCCCTGTGTCAGGGGGGATTCTGTCCAGCTTCTGAACAGGGGAGTGGTTTCCTGGCACAGCTGAAATCTGGTTCTCAAAGCCTGTGCTTTAACAAAGATCAGGATCTGTTAAAATCTGTTAAAAACAAAAACAAAAACCCTAATGGGCTTTAGGTGATTTAGGTGGCCTTTCTCCCCTTTTTCTTTGCCTAAGCTGTGTTCAGGCATTAAAGCACCCAAATTTTGGAGTTATTTTCTTCTGGGAGGATGAAAACGTGGAAAAACTGAACGGAAATCTAAGTCTTTGAGTGTTTGAAGTTCAGGGAGACTCAAGGGTATCCCAGGTCCCTGCAGGACCCGCGCTCATGGCTTTGGGCAGATACACTCTGCTGTCCCCACGTGCACGTTGTGGGGAACAGTGGCTGGCGTAGTGCAGAGCTCTTCTTCTAAATAACGTTGCGTTTGTTTGTTTGTTTTGTTATTCTCTTTTCCTGTACCTGCTGGGTAATTCCCAGATTTAGATGATCCTTTGGCAGGACTTTTGTCTGATGAGGAGCAGGATGCTCCCAAGAAACCAGCTCCAACAGGTGCTAAAAGCAGCTCTGAGGAAAAACCAGAACAGAGCAAAGAGAAAGGTAAGTGGGGTTGCTCAGTGCATCCTCTTTGTATTACATAAATCAGCAGCATGGATTAGTCTGTGTGAGATCCAAAATGATTACATTGAAAGCCACCTAGTCCTACCTCTTATTAGCCAGTAACGTAATTTATAGAGCAGCTTGGTAACAGGGTTAATTGTGCCACAGCTCACCAAGTGCTTGATACTTGCAGTGCGCCGCAGATTATGGAGCTGAGCTTTCCTTTCCAGGAATGGAGGCTCTGATCTTACCTTTGACCTCATCCAGCCCGTTCTGCACGCATTGCCAAATGAGAACAAATTTTCTGGGTCAGGATTTGCGTGTCTGAGAGCAGCACCAGTCCGTGCCACACCACAACTGGGGCACCTCTGGGTGGGATCCAGCTGTGGCTGTGTTACAGGCACTTGTCCCTCTTGTTCCTGCAGCAGGGATGCTAATGGGTCTGAGGGTCCCCTAAAATCACCTTTCACCCTGATAAATCTACTCTGGATGCAAGTAGCAGCTGGTGGGTTAGGGCAAGGTCTAAGGTGTGTTGGTAGAGAGGGACTTTAGGCAAAAGGGGACAGGAATTAGATCTGACTGGAAACTTTCAAAGCTAAAGAAGCTCCTGGCGTTATCCAGAGCTGGAAACCCCAGTGTCAGTGGCACCCAGCAGTGTCCCAGCAGTGGATGTATGGCTGCAGACCAGGCAGTAGTGCATTGCCGCTGTGTTACTTGCTGTGAGATCTGTTCGCTGATCTTAAAAATTACTTTTTAAATGGTCCTGAGAGATAAGAGCAGGCAGGGATGCTTTGATCTCCTGTTTAAAAAAAAAAAAAGCCCTGATCAAACCTTTACCATGTGTGATCCCATCCACAGAGCCACCTCCACCCCAGACGCCCCTGCACACCGTGGCCCCGGTCCAGAGGAGGGCTGAGCTCACTTTTGAAGATACTGATGACGACCTGATGCATGCGCTGGGACTTGGCAGTGGCTCAAAAGGAGCTGAGAAGCAGGGAAAGAAGGCAGAAAAGTAAGGGCAATGAAGAGGCAGTGAGAGTAAAGCAGGGGATGGCTTGTGCGTTGGGATGGTGCCAGCATGCTGTGGGGGGGGGGGATGCTGGAGCTTCTGCCTGTGGGTCCCAGAAAGGGGCAAGAGCAGCCTCGTTTCACAGAGAAGAGCCAGAGCACCCTGGCAAGGCTGTGTGACAAGAAACAGCCCTGCCTCCCAGGGAAACCTATCTGCCACTGTGTCACCAACAGAGAGGTGCTCCGGCCAGCCCGCTCCAAGCTGGATGAGTTGCTGGGACAAAATTCCGTGGCCAAAATCCTGGAACAGCCAGGCACAGGAGAGCGCAGAGAGTTCAAACTGGATAAGAAGTACCAAAAGCAGCCAGGTGAGCGTGGCCAGGGATGCTGGGAAGGTCTGCAGAGGTGATGGCGTTGGCTTGGGAGGGCGAGATTGATTTCTAATGTCCTTGAAGGGGAAATACCCTTTCTGTAGTGGTCAGCAGGGTGGCTAATGGGCTCCCAGTCAGCTCTGGGGCAAAGGTGACTGATGCAAAAGTGTTGTACCCTGCCTTCGAGGCAGCCTGGGGGCATTTGCACAGCAGCTGTAACTCAGTTGCCTTTGGACATGGACTGATTCTCAGCAAAGCAACTTTTCCCAGCCACGTGGAGGAGACACGTTGCTTGCAGGTTTCCAGGGAAGATGTTTCCAGCTGTGTCTTCCCAGAGGCAGCAATCGCAGTGAGAATTGCAGGGGAGGAGGAGGAGGGCTGGTGTCTTTGCAAACAGCCGCTCCTCTAGGCGCTGACTCAAAGCTGCTTGTCTGAACAGAGAAGGAAGACGGCTGGGACAAGGAGGATTTTGTCTTTGGAGCGTACCAGCCGACGGTGGCCTCCATGCCCAAGGGCCAGCCGGCGAGGAGGCAGCCTGTGAGGTATTGTGCTCTGCGTGTGGAGCTCCAGCCAGCAGCCACGCTGCCCCCGCGGCAGAGCGGGCAGGGTCCCCGGGCAGGGTCCCCGGGCAGGGTCGCCGGGCAGGGTCCCCGGGCAGGGTCCCCGGGGTCCTCTCACAGGCACGTATGTGACTGCTTCTCCTTGCAGCAGGTTTCCAGCCAAGAACAGCAGCGAACCAAAACCAGAACCCCGCTCCAAATCTCCTCCTTCAGCCAGGCACAGCCCTGTGCGGAGCAGCCGGACTCGAGGTGACTGGCTGGGCTTGAAAGATGAGGATTTTATGGATGCGAAGCCAACATCTGCAGCAAAAGCCAATCCTGCAGTGAGCTACCCCAGCCCTGGCACAGCCCAGCAGCCCGGCCCCACCAGCCAGCTCCCGGCTGCAGAGGCAGCGCTGGCTAAACCTGACCCGCTGGAGGAAGACAACTGGCTGAGCGCTGCCTTGTCTCGCAAGAAAGCCCAAGCACAGGCGAAGGCTCAGGAGCAAAGTGCCAAGCCCTTGGAGTCCCCAGAAGGAGGGCTGGATCCCCACGCTCCTGTCAGGTAAAAGCACAGCTGGTGGCCACAGGGCTCCCATCATGCAGCTGCTCCAACAGGACGTCTCAGAAATCCTCTGCTCGGATTTAAGAAATCCATTTTAAGTGCTCTCTTGCCTCGGGTTGGGTTAATAACGCAGAGGTTTCTCCCACTGGTGCAGCCTGCAGGGCCATCGCACCTCTGGGCTCTCCTTCTAGTCATGGCTGAGATTGCACGTGCTGCCCCAGGTCCTGTGGGATTGTCCTGGATCAGCATACCCCCACGAGCTCCACGCATGCTCCTCATTCCTGCCTTCTTTCCCCTTCGTTCCTCCTAGTTCCAGGAAAACCACCTCCTCCAGCTGAGTTGGCACAGACAGGTTCAGGCTTGTGCCATTGGGATGGGACTCAGAAGTGAATTGCAGAGAAGCAGCCGCATGTGTCGTGGGCAGGGGCATGTTGCCCAGGGGAAGGGGGTGGATGCAGCAAGGAGGAACTGGTGTTCCTCCAGAGATGGAGGTTCTGAGGTGTCTTTGCTCCCTCTGAAGCCAACAGGTTGAATCCTGCCGCAGCTGAGTGGGATAGGTTTTCACCTGCAAGGCAGGAACTGGTGTTGAGGGAAAGGATCTTGTCTTTCCTTGCCTCCTGGGCTCTCCCCCATGGGATGTTTTTTGCTTGCAGCCAGCCAGCCAGCCCCACAGGAGCACCGCAGCAGGCAGCTGTCCCGCAGGACCAGGCAGCGAGTGCAGATGGCTCCAGGTGAGGCCTCCTTCACCTTTCAGACACCTCCACAAGGGAGAATTCCTGTGGGAAGCGGCTGCATGTGTAGGTGGGGGAGCGGGGAGGGCTGGTAGCCAGCCGTGACCACTTTGGTCTGGGACCTGTGTAACCGGGAAGGAAGGCAGCGCTGAAGGATCGTCGGGCCCTTGCCTGTTCGATCGCAGTGCGACAGCCAAGCTTTAAACTTGCAAAAATGCCAAGCGGGATAATGTCTGCGTGCCTCTCCCTGCGCTGTGACACTGCTGTGCGTCACTTGTGTCTCTGTGCCCACGCAGGCAGCCGGTCCCCTGGCTCAGCACCACGAAACAAGCCTCGGTTCAACCATTGGATCCTGCGAAGGGGCATCCCTCCAGAAATGCCGGTGCCTTGGGTGCGTTTCCTGTGGTTGTACGGTTCGGGCAGCAGAGATTTGTACAGTTTGGTATGCGGAGAAGGGTCTCCCTGCCCTGAAAAAAAACCAAAACCAACCCCCCAAAAAAAGGCAGGAACCACAGCACTTCCCTTGGCCACATGAATGCTGCCCAGGCTTTGACCAGCCATTGTCGGAGCAGGTTGCTGAGCTGCAGGATCCCACCATCCCCATGTCAGCTGGTGTGCTGGGGCACACTGAGCTCCGCAGTGCTGCCTTTGGGGTTTCGGAAGGCTGTGAGGGACTCGCTTTGCCAGAGCAATGGGTGTGCATAAGTTCACGCTGCCCCATCTGTCTTCCCTTTGCTGCCCCCACACTTGTCCCACCAGTGCTATGTGCTGGAAAGACCCCCTTCTGCTCTGGGCTGTGGCTGTGCGCCAGTTCAGAGGCCGCTGAAAGTGGCTTAGGGGACCCAGTCTCCTCCCTAGGTGATGGAGATGGAGGAGGAGCTGTGCTTTGTCCCTTGATTTACTCTGCAGAGCAGAGTCCCACCGTTGTGTGTGGAGTGGGGATGCAGACACGGACAAGCCTGTCTGACCCTCTGCCCTCATTGCCAGCTCCCAGAGCGGAGCGCGACCCTCATCGCTGTGCCCAGGAGACCCAGGCCCTCATCCTGCTGGGAGGGGATGGTTCCCATTGCTATATTCAAATCATGGACTTGTCCAATTTTCAGCCTCTACAGGCTCATTCCCAGGAAAGCAGGAGGCACCAGGCCCTGCCCCGCTCACTCAGGTAGGTGTGCTGGGTCCGTGCCCCGAGCGGTGCAGGATCAGGGCAGCGATCGCGAGCCCTCCGCTGCCGACTCGCCGCCATCCTGCTCTGTCCGTGCTCCCTCGGCCTGAGGAAGGATGTGCCCCACTTTGCATCTCTGGGAAGCCGTGTCCATGGAGGCAAAGAGTTTGGAGCTCCCCGAGGTGCCACAAGTTGCGTTTATCAGGCCAAAGCATGGGTGCTATGGATGCTTTGTAAATCATGTGTGTTTATAGCCCTGCATGGCCTGAGCAGCATTTACACAGTTCCCCAGGCATATATACATATTATATTAACTAGACAACAGAGGCTCCAGGTGATAAAGGACTTTTTCTTCAGTTGATTTTCCCCAGTATAGTGTTGAAGATGCTCTGAGATTATTTCTAGACAACTGAAGGAGAATTGAAGCCTTTCACAGAGAAGGCAGCTCTTGCTTGGTCTTTGAAGCCTCTCCTTCTCATCCAGCTGGGCTCCTTGCCCTGCCCTGGTGGTGGGACACATGTTGTCTCCCAGAGGGCTTGTGGTCTCCGCCTTGATTCTGCCCCCAGAGGAGGAAGAGCGCAGCATGCTTGTGTCTGGGGTGGGGGCTGCCGAGTGTCACCTGGGGAGAAGGGACCCACGCCAGCACGGGGATTGGGCTGGGGAGGGGGTGGAGGTGGTACTGCAGTAGGCTGGAGATGGATCGCCGTTTCCAGGCTAGGAAGAGATGTTCTCCCCAGGGCTTTACCTCCCTGAGAGCATCCCTGTGTCTCCGCAGGTTCCTGCACCCAGGGCACATGTCCAGGCTGCCCCGCAGCTGCAGGTAAGGCAGGTGCCTTCTTTTGGAGGCTGATGGCCGCACCACAAAGCCACTGATCCTGAAGGGCCTCGATCTTCTCTCTCCATCCTTGTAGGCAGAGTTCTCAGCCCCGGGCTTGCAGCATGAGAGGAGGCAGGGGGCTCCCGCAGCCCAGCTCCATGAGGATGCATCAGGCTGCCAGGCAGCGCTGCTGAGCGCCCAGGCCCGTGTGGCAGAGCTGGAGAGCCAGGTGAGCCCCATTGCCTGCTGAATGGGGGACCACGGGTGACCCAGAGGGAGGAGAAGGAGCCATATCCTGTCCCCAATAGCATCAGGGTGACAGGGGAGAGAGGTGAAACCTCCCTGTCCAGAGACGCCTATGGCCACCAAGTGCTGCTGTGGGAGTTCTGTCCCCAGGGCAGCACAAGGACTTTCTCTCCGGGTGCCTGGCAGGTCCGAATGCTGGAGCTGGAGCGGACACAGCACAAACTGTTGCTGGAAAATCTCCAGCAGCGGCACCAGGAGGAACTGAATCTCCTTGAGAGCACCCACAGGTACCAGCCTCTCACCTGTGCTTCCCTCCTCGCCTACAGCTCTGTCTCTCCTGGGGTGGGAGTGCTGGGATGCTTCCCAAATCTGCCCCTGGGGCAGGTGGGCGCAGAGCCATGTCGATGTGGACGTGGTGGGGGCAGAGAGCAGCCCCACAGGTGAGCCAACATGGGAGTCCACTCTCACCACCACTGTCCCCTGGGTGACAAGGAGGAGGGGCTGGTCCCATTGCCAGCGCACCCCCAACCAGGCAGCACAGTGGGCAGTAGCAGGAGGGTTCAAGGCTCAGGTCTGCGTGTTTCGCCATGCACACAGCAACACTGATCTGCTCGCAAACCCCTGTGTGCGCTCTGCGGGGGGGGGGGGGGGAGTGCTGGGTATTGCTGTGGAAGCAACACTTCTTCCTGGCTGTGACCTCTCGGGGCAGGAACCAGGTGAAGGTGGTGGAGGACACCTACGGGCAGCGGGAGGAGAGGCTGCGGCTGGAGAAGGAGCAGCTGATGGCTCAGCTCCTGCTGCAGAGCCAGGATGCGGAACGGGCACGGGCAGAGCTGCTGGCGCAGCACCAGCAGCGCCTGGCCACGCTGGAGCAGCAGAACAAGCTGGAGATGGAGCGTCTGCAAGAGCTGCAGAGGTGAGAGTGGCACAAGTGGCACACACGTGTGGCTGGTACCCACAGTCTCAGCGAAGGAACCAGGGAGTGGTTTGGGGACATGGTGAAAGGAGAAACCAGACTCCAGAAGCACTGGGTTGTGGGCAGCTTGGTGCCTTTTGGAACGGGGATTTGCTTTGTAGGTGGACACAGGGAGATCTGACTGGAGACGTGGTTTCAGAGTGAATGCATTGTATTTTGAAAGATGCTGAACCCAATGTTTTATCTTCCCCCAAATCTCTTTTATTCAGGTCAGTGAGTTCAGTGAGTTACTGATGTCCACATAGTTTGGGTCAATGACAAATCAGGTTTTGGTAGAGGAGCTCATAACCCCAAAATTGGGCCCATCCCAAATGTGGATGCCTGTCGGTGGAATGCCCCAGGACAGACCCCCATGCCAGCTCAGCTCCTGGCACCTGATTCTCAGCCCCACAACCAAGCCTCTCCCACAATGCCTATCATGGGGAGCACTGGTTTGTGCCAGCCTGTGGCAGGCTCCTTCCCCGTGTCCCGCAGGGTGTCTGTCCAGGAGATGCGCAAAGACCACGAAGAGCAGCTCCAGCGGCTGAAGCGGCTGAAAGACCAGGAGATCGATGCAGTGACCAGCGCCACATCGTACACCAGGTACTGACAGTTGTGTTCCCACATTGGTCCCTGGCCACAGCATTCCCTGTCCTACACGAACCAGGCTTGGACCATGGCAACAGGGGCCATCCCCTCTCCCACCCACTGCCTGCGGGGATGCTGAGCTGTGTAATACCCGTCAGTGCCCCCCGGAAGCAGGAGCTGCATCTTCCTACTGCTCTGCTGTGACCCAGAGAGGTTCAGGGCAGGGCTGCCCGGCCTTTGGGCCACCAAATATCCCCCTCTCCATTGCGGTGAGATGAAGTGTGTCCCACAGGGGTGACCCTCCCCTCACTTCTCTCTGCAGGTCTCTGAATGGCATCATCGAGCGGATGGAGAAGTTCTCCAGCAACTTGCATGACCTCTCGCGAAAGGTGGAGGCCACACACCACACCACCTCCCAGGAGCTGGCCATGGGGGTACGGCAGCGGGACGAGCAGCTCAAGGGTATGTCTGCTGTTCCTCTGTGCCGGAACGGCTGCGGGGTCTCCACCGGAGCTGGGGGTACCCAGAAAACAAGGAGAAGTTGCTCTGAGTCAGCCAGAGGCTGGGAGCTGAGGCTGGCAAAGCCTTGCCTGCCTTGGTCACTGGACATCTCGGGGTCTTCCCTTTACAAAGCAGTGTCCTGGGGATGTGCCAGGGGTGATGAGCACAAACACACACAGTTTTTCTGTGAACATGGTGTGGATAGAAGGGAAGAACTTCCCGCCTCATGCTGCTCGTGCCTCTCCCCAAGTGCTCCAGGACAGGCTATCGCAGCAGCAGAGGGACATGGAGGAGGAGCGGAGCCGACTCCAGGAGGTGATCGCTAAAATGGAGGCCAGGCTGAGTGAGCAGACTCGGCTGCTGGAGCAGGTGAGCCCACACTGTGTCCTCTGCCCGGGTCGGCCCTCCTGTCTGGGTATGGGGTATGTGTCTCACCAACTGGAGGTTCCTGGCCTGGAGGTTGTGAATAGCATCTGTCACCTCTGTGTCTGAACGCAGGAGCGATGGAGGGCAACGGCAGAGCAATCCAAAGTGGAATTACTGCAGCACTCACTGGAGGAGCAGCGGCGAGTCATGACCCAGCAGCTGTCCATGGAGCGAGCAGAGCTGGAGAGGGCGAAGGTGAGGTGGGGCAGACATCTCCAGGGCTGCACTGCATTGTGTGGTGGAGGCAAGAGCTGGGTGCTGGGCTGCAGCATCCTTCTGCAGCTCTCTGCCTCCTCAGCCTCACACAGGGGGAATCGCAGTCAGGCCAGCCCTCTGGCTCACGGATGCAGGAGGCCGCGGTGTGTGCGCATGGCACGTGCTGGTTCTTGAGGAACACGGGACCAGAGCTCACGGTGACAGGGTTCACACCAGGCACCGTGGGCTTGAACCAGCCCCTAGATGTTGCACGGCAGAGATGGGTTAAAGGAGAAAAATCCTGTGGCGAATGGGACTTAGTGCTTCTTCTCTCCCTCTCTGGCAACGCTCCCCAGAGTGCTCTGCTGGAAGAGCAGAAGTCCGTGATGCAGAAGTGCTCGCAGGAGCAACGGAAGCTGGCAGCCGAGTGGGCTGAATTTCACACCCAGCAGCAGCTGAGGAAGGAGCAGATGGAGCGCAACATGGACCGAGCCCTGAAGATGGACTCACAGAGAGAGGGCACCATCATGAGCCTGGCCAAGGTACCACAGTAGAGCCCCTCTCCATGGCCTCCAGCACCACCTGGCAGCTCACGGATGGGTCCTGCCCACCGGGGAGATGTTCAGCCCTGCCTTCAGGTGTTTAAAACAAGTTTTAAGAGACATCACTGCGGTGGTGAGAATCGGGCTGTTCCGGGAGCAGCCTCCACCAGCCTGTTTTAGATGTTGACTGAAGCATCAGTCACCTCTGTCTCTCCCCTTTGCCTGTGAGGAGTTTGGGCAGCCAGACCAGGCACAGCCGCCTCCATTGTAAGTCTGGTGAGAGGAAACCCCCATGGTGCGTTAAACAGAACCTCCCCATGCCATGGGGACATGTTTGGAGCCAGTTCTCCCCCCTGGAGCTGTCCAGAGGAGATATGTGGCACAGACTGTGGCAGGGCTGCATTTCTGAGGGCTACCAGGGTGGAAAATAACCATTCAGGCTGGGTGTTTCCACTGCTGACAAACTGCCAAGCCTTGAGCATGTTTTAGAGTGTGTAGCATGGGTGAGGGGCTCCGTCCTTTCTGGGGAAGGAGTGTGTGTGTGTGTGTGTGCCTGTACAATCCCAGCTCTGCCAACCCTGGTGCCCAAGGGTGGGTGGATGAGAGCATTGGTTGGGTACCTGGTGGTGTTGCTCTGCACCCCAAACTGGCAAACACAAGAAGGAAAACAGGGGCAGATCTCTCCCATCACTTGGGGGGACATGAGATAGTGTCCAGGATAGGGCAGGTAGTGCATTGATTTTCCCCATGCCCATCCTAGGAGCAGGCAGAGCTGAAGATCTGGAGCCATGAGCTGAAAACCAGGGAGGAGCAGCTGGTGAGGGACAGGGAGCTGCTGGACAAGTCCTGGCAGGAGCTGAGGCTGGAGAAGGAGAAGGTGGACAGGGCCACACTGCGCATCCAGCAGCAGGAGGAGCAGATTAAAAGCACGACCAAGGTAAGTGAAGCATCTGCGCTGCAATTCACAGCTGGGGTTTCACATCCCTCCTTGAGTGCTGAATCCCAGCGCTGTCCTGGGAGGGGAACAGGGGGTGCACAAAGGAGCCCTGCCCCAGGGCAGCGAGGGTCCCTGTCCCCAGCCTCCTCAGCTGCTCTGCCTTGCAGCTCTCATCCCAGAAGTACAAGGAAGGGGAGCAAGCCCTGCAAGAGGCGTGCAGGATAGAGTCCGAGCACCAGAGGAGGCTGCAGGTCATGGAGCAGCAGCTGGAGCAGCTGAAGCAGCAGGAACAGCGTCTTCACGAGGCAAAGACTCCCTTGCCTTTCCTTCTTGGCCTGGGGCCGCTGTGCCAAGGGCCTGAACCTTTGCCAACAGTTTCTCTCTCTTTCTCCCGGGGATGGGGCAGGAGCGGCTGAGCATGGCTCGCCAGAGGAGACAGCTCGAACAGATACGTGAGGAACTGCCCACCAACTCTGCGATGCTGCTGAACACAAACCAGGGCCTCAGTGCCCCTAGGAGAGGCCTCTCCAGCACACCGTGTAAGGCTTCCTGCACGCTGCTGGGGGAGGGGGGGGACGGGACATGCTGGGGGCCAGTTGCACTTGTATTCCACTTCTCAGGAGGCTTGGGATGTTCCTGGGGGCTCATCACACACTCAGATGTGAGTTGGCCTCCTCACATCCTCTGAAGGAGCTCAGCAGAGACCTCTGAGCCAGGGCAGTGCCAGGAGGGGGCAGAGGGGGCAGGAAGGGAGAGGCAGGTGGATTAAAGGCCGTTTGCAGTGGGAGGTTGGGGAGGACCCTGCTGCAGGGACATGCAGGCAGCAAAAAAAGGGACACTTGTCCGTCTGCTGTTCCTCTAACGGCAGCGGTACCACACGGTTGGGCTCTTGTTCCAGGTTTTCCACTTCCCACCAGCGCGCTCCCTTGGCATAGCCCAGGGGGTAGCAGGGACACTGGGGCTGGCCCCACCGAGCTCTACGCCACATTGTTGCTGCTGAAGCACAGGGCCCAGCAGGTGAGGTGGTGGGAAACCAGGGCTGGAAAGGGCTTCAGACCAGCTGGGTGGGAGCAGGGCTGGGTGAAGCCTGGGTTGAGCCTGACGGCCACAGGGTGGGTGTGAGATCGTTGCTGGGCTGGGTGGGCTCGCAGAAGCCGTGGGCACCTAGAAGAGTGATACCAGCAGCAAGGGTTGGTGCGTCCTCACGGCTTGTTTCAGGCTGGTTGATAACATCCTTGGCTTGATGGCGTTGCCCCATCCCTGGGTGGCAGAAGCCAGCTCTGCTGGGCTCTGGCTTCATGATGTCCCCATCCTCAGCCCCCTCCTTCCCTGCTGGGTCCTTCCCCAGGCAGGGATGCTCTTTGAGCCTTCCTCTGTGGGCCTCACTCGGTGTGAGGTTATGGGCTCTGTGGGGAGCCCATACACCCCAGGGGCTACCACAGATGGGTACCTGCCCGCTGCTCGCCGCACGGAGGAGGGTTTGGGATACTCCCATCACTCGTGAGCAGCACCCTGGCCTGTGACCCCATTTCTGTGGCACTCTGATATCCGTGCCATCTATCCCTCTCTTAGGACCATGATTTCTTAGAGAAGGAGCAGTTCTTCCTGGACACCCTGAAGAAAGCAACCTACAACACTTCATCTCTGTCAGGCTGAGGAGGTGGCATCCCCACGCACCCCAAGGGATGGCTGTGCCTGTCCCCGCAGGAGGCTGCTGTGGAGGAAAACAAACAATAAATAATCCCAGTTCTCTGCTGAGGAAGTGTCCTCTTTAAAAGCAACCTCGGAGTGTTCAGAGCGTGAAATCCATCCCTGGGCTGGGAAGTCTGGCCTCCATCCCTCAGGGCCAGTGTCCCTGGCCACCTGGCAGGCACTGCTGGGAGGCAGTGGCCACCGTGGGTGTGAGAAACTATGGACTAGGGTATTGTTTATTAAGATTTATGTTAAGCTCAATGTAAAGTTTAGGCAACAAAAGATATGAAAACGCTTATGCAAACAGCTACCAGACACTGCTTGTGAAAGATAAGATAACCGCCAGATGTCCAGGAACCGACAGAAACAAGACAGACAACCCCACATAAGGATATATGAGTGAAGGGTCAATACCTCCACTACTTCATGAACACGGGTAAAGATGTATAAAAAGGGACTGTTTGAACTGCTCAGGGCGGCAGTTGGTGGAGCGCAGACTCCCCTGCCGTCCAGCGCTGTCTTTGATCATATTCTACTTGCTATAATTAATACAATTTTAATTGGATTATGATCCGTTGTGGTCTCAATTTATAACAATTTCTGGTGCCATGACTCGGATAAGGAACAGTGGGCTTTGGTCCTCCGGGGAGGCGCCCCGCGACATTTCGCGGCCCCGCGACCAACAGCTTACTCCAACCTTACCGACGAACCTAAATTCTAGAATAATGAGCAAAGGAGAAACCGGTAAAATCCCATAAAAATTCTGTGCACGGGAGTCCGGACGAAGACGCAGGACGCGTAAGTATATTGCGAAGTTGTTCGCGGGTTTGCCGTTCGGGCGGGATTGGGTTTCCTGGAATATAACGAGTGAGAGGTTCGATATACTGAACCAAGCGAGTGCGGACTCTTAAGTACTGCGTCTCCCATCTCCCGCGAGGGACTGGGCCAGGAACAAGGGGAGCGAGTGAGTGTGTGTTTGTGGATATTCCAGAAGATGGGGGCGAAGGGCAGCAAGCCTTCGAATCCCATGGGAAGGGTACCCACTGTACCTAAGAATACCCCTCTGGCATATATCTTGGACAATTGGAGATATTTCCCTGGAACCCTAGGGAAAGATAAGCAGAAAGTGATAGAACATTGTACTAAGATATGGGGAGGGAAGAAGATTTCTAAAAATGTCTTTTGGCCAGTCTATGGGTCAGAAGAAGATTGGGTAAGACAGCAATTAAACCTCTGGGTTAATAATAAAAAAAACCCCTTAACCCGGAGGAGAGTCAATATGCGGAGGTGTGGCTAAAAAACCGGGAGCTAGACTTTACCCGCTGAATGAAATAAAAAAACTAAACAAAAGAAAAAGAAGGGAGAGTTAGACGAAACCCTTCTAACCCCCCCTCCTTACATTTCTCCTCCTGCTCCTGCAGAGGTCCCCAGAGCGCCCACTCCCCCACCAGAGTCGGAACAAGGGTCTCCCCCTCTTCCTAAACGCGTAACTAGAAGTCAAAAAGGGGCAGCTCAAATATACCCGCTAAGAGAAATGCCCATGGGGGGGGACCTCAACCTGTGATCGGATATATTTCTGTGCCTCTAAATTCGGCTGACCTATGAGATTTTAAAAGGACCGAGATGGGACACTTAATTGAGGACCCACTCGGAGTGGCAGAAAGATTAGATCAATTTCTGGGACCAAATCTTTATACTTGGGATAAGATGCAATCTATCCTTTGTCAATTATTTACTACCGAGGAAACCCAGGGACCCCAAGCAGATATTAAATGGCCACTCCAAAGACCTAATTGGGATAATCAGGATCCGGCGCATAGAACTCATATGCAGGACCTGAGAACTATAGTAATTCAGGGGATTAGAGAAGCAGTACCCCGTGGCCAGAATATCAATAAAGCATTTAATGAAATGCAAAAGAAAGATGAGAGCCCCACTGAGTGGCTGGAACGACTGAGGAAAGCCCTTCAGCTGTACTCTGGGGTAAATCCAGACAACCCTTTAGGGCAAGCGCTCCTCAAAACTCAGTTTGTGGCAAAATCATGGGAAAAACTTTAGCGGAACACTTCAGCAGGAGAGGACAGATAAGGGTGAAAGAAATAATTAAGCAAGAAAAGCAGATGGCCAGCAAGGGCATAAATTACCTTAGACTGATAAGAACACTGCAAATGAGCAAAAGGTGAAAAGTACACCATGAGGAAGACCTACAGCCTTCCTCCCATAGACCACTGCCCACATTCTAAAGACCCCGGCCCACAATTTTTGGAAGAATCTGCGCAAGCGTGAAAGACTGATAAGCTAATTAGCATACGAAGAGAGGGTAGGCGGGTTCAGGTAATGAATATGTATAGGCGTTAATGGAATATTCATTGTTTCAAGCTTATTTGCTGCAGTGTTGCTTATTTTGGTTACCGGATTTATGGAATGTGGAATTTGACTTTGATAATTGTTACTGTGATTTTGGCTATATTTTTGATAATAATAGTGAGCTCTTGGTGTTGCTGTAGAAAGATACCTGTGTGTTGCATTTTGTAAGTAGTAATTCTGTAAGTGATAAGTGTGTTCTGTGAGTGTAAGCTGGGAAAAATGGGAGGAAAGCAGAGTGGTGGGATTTTAAAGAAAAATCCACTAGGGTGTGTTTTGAGTCATTGGAAGGATATTGGAGGATCCGCTGGTGGAAATGTGAATAGGAAAACATTGATAAAATATTGTAATCAATGGTGGCCGCTTTATAAGCTGGAATGTGGAGAAAAGTGGCCTTTTAATTAATAATTACAAGGTTATTAATAATTGTTATACTCATTTATGCTGGAAATGTGAGAACATTTCTGTATTCAGTATATTACAAATGTTGGTATGTGGTTATTGTCTTGAACACCCGAGGGGTGAATGTGAACCTCTGTATGTTTTAAAGTGTATATGGTGTAAAGAATTATTATATGTATGGTGGCGACAAGAAATTGAATGCCCTGACTGTAAGGTTTGGACGCCTTGGGATAAGAGAGAGAGCTGTAAGTGAAATTAGAGTCTCTGTGGCTGGGATAGCGATTGAGATAATAGTAAGAAAGGTCACTGGAAGGAAATGGGGGGGGCAGCTGGGGGAAGCGTGAATAAGAGAACTTTGGCTAAGTACTGCAATCAGTGGTGGCCCCTGTATAAGTTAGGGGACAGAGAAAATGGCCCTTAAACGGCACACTGAATTATAATGTTTTGCTAAAATTAATGTTATTTTTAAGGCGAGAGGAAAAATGGGATGAAGTAATATATGCTGGTATGTTTTTCACTCTGAGGAATCACCCAGAGTGGCAAAAGAGTGTGGTATTAACCTAGCTCCACAAGATCCCTTAATATTAGCAATGGAAAAGGATCAGAGGGGAGGTTGTGGTTCCTTCTATGGAGCAACCAGAATGAAACACGTTGTAAGATAAAAAACTTGTGCTAATGTATGTAAGATCTGAAGCCGGGGGGGGTGGAGAGTCAAAAAACCCTATGAAAGTGTTAAAAGTATTGGGGTGAGTTTGTACAAAGCCCCGTATCCTCTCGAAGGTGCGGCTGAGTCACGCTGGACGCATGGCAGGGTGTTTGCTATTTGCCTGCGAAGGCTGATATGTAATAACACAGACTTAAAGCAACAAGTAGCAGATGTGCATTCAGGGTAAGAAAGAGTTAAAATAGAAGTGCTGCTGCAGAGGCAGGCTTGTGTAACCTGCAGAGCAGGAAGAGCATCTCCTGCCCCGAATCCTCCTGATGGTGGGGAGGAGGGGGTTGCTGTTGCTGACGATTGAGCAGAAGGACCTGACAATGTCACCCCGATTGCTGCAGCATTTGCAGCACAACAGGACCGGTAACGGCCCCTCTAGGGCAGGCAGCGGGTCTGAGGAGAGTAAAGGTGAATCTCTGATGGGGAAATTTAGATGTTTGAAAGTCAGTTGTGAATAGGACTGGATAAAGGTTCGAGTTGATTTTTACTAAGGTAATCGTGATGTAGAAAAGTTGGTGAATACAAAACCAACTTATTTGGTGTTAAACTTCAGTGAAAAGAATTTGTTACAGTTGTGGGAGCTGCTGGCCACCAGGAAAACATCCTGAAACCTTTAAAGTACAAACTAAGAAAACAAGTAAGAATGCCAAATTCACCAAAATCTTTAAGTGGAAAAGAAATCTTTAACCAGGCATATCTGGAAATAAATTCCAGGTAAGGAAAAAATGCTTTACCTGTTACAGTAAAAATGATAAGGGGAAGGTCTGCCTAGTTCAGGTAAAACAATATCCCTTGCTCAGCAAGGCTATGGGGAATATTGGCAGAAAAACTCAAATAAAATACACTCTGTAGCAGTTCTACTAATGTAAATCTGTGTGTTTTACCATGACGGTGACTTGTTATGGGATGTGCAGATGACACTCTGCAGCAGCAGAGGAGGTAGGAAAGGAGGAATTATCCTTAATACCAGATGGTAAAATCCAAACTGTAAGTACAGATCAGGAGCCAAACTATTCTAATGATTCTGGATTACCTGCTAGCCGAAGAAGGAAGTGTTTGTGGTAAATTAAATGTTTCCAATTGTTATTTGAAAATTGATGGCAATGGTGAGGGAGTTAAACAAATCACATCAGAGACAGGGAAGTTAGCCCATGTTCCGTCCGAACTCGGAAAGACTGGAATATTGACTTGTTTTCCTGGCTTCTCGGGAGCCCCTGGGTAAAACGAATCCTATTTTGTTATGTGGTTTAGCCACCTTATTGTTTTTGCCATGTGCTGTTCCATGTTTTATAAGATTAATTCAACACGTTGTAACTAACATGCAATTTGCTATTATGATTTCACCCAATGGCATTAAACAAATTCTAGTAGTACGCCGAAATGTACAGTCGACAATACAGATTATATAGTTAACACAATAACAATTTAACAGCAAACAGGAATCTGGGAATAATTAACTATTAACAATTCATACAACAATGTAGGCTGATGAAGAATACAAGTAGAATAGCAGAGAAAACAACCATCAGGAACGCACAGACGGGGATGTGGTAACATCTTTTATACTTTTCCACCTCCGCCATAAGTTCTTGACGTGTGACAGCAGAAAAACGCATCCTCTGCCTAAACAACGAGGAAAAAAAAAAAAGGGGGGGGGTTTGATTCCCCTTTATAATGAACCATACAGGTTAGACGTTTAAGAAACACTCACCTTACGGGATGTTCAGAGGGGGAAATGCGCACTCCAGACCCTTCCTCCCTGGCAGGTGACATGGCGGTCTGATGGTGAGAAAACACTGCATTGAAAGCAAGGACCTGTCATTTGGCCATAGTGCCATAAATGTTACCATTAACAAACTTACCGGAGTGGTAAGCTCGGGAAATGGGTCCAAGACTTCATCTGGACACTCAGCAGCCATCTTTTATCGTGTATGCCTTTGAACATGCGCATGCGCAATTTTAAACCCCACAGAATGTACTGGAACAATCTGGAAAGACCGCGCATGCGAAATCCCTGTAGTCTAGCCATGGTAGTGACGCATATATGTATGTATATATATATATATATATATATATATATATATATAAAATGCTTAAAGAAACTATAGTATTTATAGTTCATTTATTACTTAAGTGGAATGTATAGTTTTAAGTGTTGTTTTTAGGTTTTGTTTTTGTAGGTTATTATTATATGTATTGCCCAACCCTTTTGATTTATTTTGAAAACCGTGTGTTAGATGTAAAGTAAATTCAATGAATCATTTGACAACCAGTAAACAACAAATAACAATTTCTTAACAAACATGAACTAGAAGTTGAATAACAGAATAACAGTCCAGCAAAGTCTCATGTGAGGTGAAAACAGGCTTCTTCACTCGTGAGTCCAGCACGGTCCTGAATAATGTCGGGGTGGTAACTCCATCTGTTCCCTCCACGATAGTCTGTCTCTGGTCCTTGGTATTTTTCTTCACGAGGTAACGAAAATGAACAGAAACAAATAACAAGTCACATGGTAACTGCTGGAGGTCAACAGTTTTCTTTTGTTTATATAACAGTCTCTCGCACTCTGCTTTGGTATCCCATGGGTTCCACTTCTCGGGGCGGATTGCGAGGAAGAGATCGCACTCTTCTGTACCGGCGTGACCAAAAACACTCACAAAAGCACATACTGATGGTTACTGTAGTCACGATGGGACAAAGGCTGAACAGCAAAACCGTACAGACTGTGTCGTCTCCTGCTCCCATCTTTTCCAAAATGATAAGGATTGTTTGTGGTGAGACAAACAAATTGGTCCGTGACCCTCCTGGTCAAGATTCAGGCTAACGCCCTGACCAAAACTGCACAATGAAAATGCATGCACAGCCTAACCTTAAAGGGGCATGAAAATTTACCCCTTTAAATGCCCACCTCTTGGCTTTTGATTCTTAACCCCCACAAACAAACCTTATATATGCTAAGAAATGTTTTATTGTGCTTTGTTATGTCATCCTGTTATGATAATGTTTTGAAATTAGCTTATGACATGTTTGAGTTTTGAGTTGTTAGCTAACGTTTGTTAGGGATTTATAGTTCTTGTTAGTCATTTGTAGTTATTGCCTGTTATTGTTTATTGATAATGGTAAATGGGTTTAATGCTTAGATAAAGATTGTTAACCTCCTTTGTATAGTTGGCAGAATCTTTTCTCTGTCTCTATCTATGCCACCCACGGAGCAGCAATGTTGAGCCACGGGGCGGTGTGAAGGACGTTATTGGGACATCGCTATCTGTCTCACCATTGCTGGCTGACCGCAAAACAACACAGAGACGGAGATACCCGAATCACCCAGAATAGGAGATCTCCGGGGAATACCCTGCTTAAAACACCCCACTTCCAGACATGTATGTTGGGTTGTTTGCCGATGTCTAAATTGTAATAGAGATTGGTCCTGTGTTTCATTTAAGAGACAACCTTACTGTATGAAATGTCACAATGATTCGATACGTACCAGGGGACCAGAGGATCAAGTGGAAATTTGTAAATTATTTTGTGGATGGGAACTGTCAGTACCTGAACTTTGGGAAGTACATGAAACAGACTGGTACAGAGTTTTAAGAAGTGTACTATAAGATTCGCCTGGAAACGGACACAACAACCAAACAGGTGGAAATATATTTAAGAGATAACTAACTCTTTAGACCTTGGAAATTATTGACAGGATAACAGCAAAATTCCCCTCAAGACTACCTGCTGCTGCCGAGAAGATACTGATATCCCGTTGCTCTCTGCAAAAGAGTAGACGAGGAAGGCAGAGAGGTACTGAACAGTGGGGAAATGAAAGCTAGTATCCTATTAATGGTATTGATTACCATGACTTTAAAAAAAAACAAAAAAAAATGAACATTACTCTTCAATTGGACCTTAGGTTGATGGGAAGATTCAATAGAAGTTCGGTACAACGTGACAGCCGGATCCCCAAAATTCCAAGTTAAATTGGAAGATTTAGTCTTTTATGAACTAGACCCACCCGGTCGATGAGAAAGAACAATAAAACCTTTTTATCTCTGCCCCAGTTCGAATCCAGGGAAAAGCTATTGCAATTTCCCTAATCACTATTACTGTGCATACTGGGGATGTGAAACCATAGCTTCAAACTGGGACGTAGCCATTAAAAATAGATTCTTAACTATAACATGGGGACCCGGAGGATGCAATCCGCCAGCTCCTAGCTGGGATAGACACGTAGAGGACCCCCATCTTGGCAACTGTAAGCTTGTTATGTACTAGAAATCCTGCAGCCTAATGACCACGGATGGCTATTAGGACGAACCTGGGGAATAAGATATTGGGAACCTGGAGCTGCTAGAGGGGTCTCTTCTATCTAGTTCCCCCAGTCTCTCCCCAAAAGGCAAGTAGTCCTGCTCCTGGCAAAGTTTGATGGCCCTCCACTGAACTCGCTCACGGATGAAAGACCACTCTCTCTTGCACTGGGGCCTCAAAATTATACCCAGGGAGCTGGACACAACCCAGGGACTGCCAGGTAGCAGCGTACAATCCCCTTCCTCAGTCCCCTGGCTATGCTGCTCTTCATACAGCCCAGGACACCGTTAACCTTCTCAGCCGGCAGGGCACCCTGCTGGCTCATTCGCAGCTCACTTTCTGCCAAGACCCTCTGGCTATTCCCAGCAAAGCAGCTCTCCAGCCAGGCAGCTCCAGCACGTGCTGTAGCAAACGGTTGTTCCTCCTACTCTCCTTCCACGAAGGTACGCTTACCAGACTTCTTCTGTCACTTCACCAATGTTCACTCAGGTCACAAACAGAAAAATGCAGGCAGCTTCCTACCATGCAATTTGATATGCGCCATCACTCCCATCATGTAACATGGACACCACAATTTTGCTTAGAAGATAAGACTTAGATGTGGATGCAGGAGAGCTGTGACACCTCCCCTGTGCACAGCACAGGCTGAATGACCAGCTTTTCTGGTCAACTGTATCTGCCTGAAAACTGGATATTTACTGCAGGTCGATACTTGAGCGTATTCAGGCGAGGGAACAGCTGGGGAAATGGTAGGTGAAGAACTAATTGCTTAGTGAAAAGGCTGCTTATTCCGTCTGACGTGCGGAATTAAACTCTGTAACTCGGGGTAAGTTATAAAGCGGGGTGTTTATTGCGGTGCCGGGTGCAAGGGGGGTCGCTCCTCCTAACTTGCACACGTAGTTTTACTCACGATACTTATTTACACAGTGAAGTTGGTTAGTTCTGCCCAAAGCCTACACCTACGAGATAATTATGGGTTAGTTGCCTTCTCGCTGCAGTTTAAAGGTAGAGTTCATTTTAAATTTCCTCCCCATGCTCCCCGGGCGGGGGGGTTCACTCTCTTCGGGGGGCCATTTGAGTAGGAGGTCGGGATCTCCCCCACCACAGTGATTGTACCCCGGTGTCCTTGAGCCTTACCCCTTCAGCAGCCCGTTTTCTTCCAGCAGCTCGCAGGCCCCTGCCAGAGGCTCCGTATTCACAGGCCGGTGGGGCTCAGCTCCCCCTGCCCTGGCTGCCCCCCGAGGCGCTGAGCGGGCGAGCCCCAGCCCCTCTCTGCAGGCAGGGAGGCTCCTGCCCGCCTGCCGGTGGCTGCTGGCCCCGGGGCGGCTCCTGCCTGCAGCCCGGCTTTCGGGGGGCACCGCGCTGTCTGGGGTCGGGGGGGCACAGCCCTGAGCGCTACAGCTTGCCTACCGGCAGGCAGAGCCGCTCGGCGTTAAGGCCAGCGTAGTTTTTGCGTGTGTTTGGTCGTGATTTGGCTTCCGGAGAATAATGCTTTTGAGGTATGATGGCATGAAATCATGATTGAAACAGAGCAGGCATCTGCAGGAGAAATACCAGCTTGGGTGTAAGTCGGTGAACTGTATTGCCTCTCCCCAGCATTACCGTTGTTCGTTGTTGGAGGGAAATCGGTCGTGACAGAGGTATTGTTAGAGTTTAGCTGTCCAATGAAATGCCAGAGACTGGCCAGTTAGAAAATGTGATTTATTAAAGCAAGCGACAAGTAAGCAAAACAGCGCTGGGCGGCCGGGGAGTCTCCTGCTCCACCAAGGGCGCGCAAATTCAAGCAAGCTGAGCAAATTCAAGCAAGCTCTTTCACTCACTCTTTGTTGCGGATGTCTTCAGTGAGCTGAAGGCTCTCCCTGTCATGGGCACTGTTGTTACGCTCCAAGGACACCGTGATTGTGGTGTTGATTGGTTCCGGCCCAAGCTCAACTATAAAGTGCCGACTCGAGGGAGGAAACTAGCTGTTAACTTGTCCTGCGATGGAGACATCAACAGAAGTGCCTCGGCTCCTCAGCATGTGACCTCTACTTGGGAGGACTATGTCTGGTTTCAAGCACCAGCGGCGCTCAAAGGCTTTCACGAATGACCCACACTCTGTAGAACTTCAATGGAATATCGAATAACCTTTGGTGCCGCTTTAAGTGATAACTTTATCAAATACAACTGTGTATTCTTGTCTGTCTGGATCCTTTATTCAGGGTGTCTACTACCTTCCTGTAGTTGAACCGTGTCCATCTGTTTTCATCTCCTGAATGGCTGTTGAAAGCAATTACCCTTTAAGGCACAGCTGCACAAAGATACAGTGATTCTTTGGGGACCTGAGTTATGGTACAGGAGACTAATTGGCGCATTGGGAGTAAAACTTTCCTGCTGTGTACTTGCTGAACTGGCAAATACTGGATAAACCTTTTCCCTCCCGAGTTTTAATGCGGCCATTACTAAATTAGCTGATTGCTTGGGACTCTCTCTGGGTAATGTACATGACTATTAATACACTTGGCCTTTACTAAAAAGGCTATAGCCATTCTTACCCGTAAAAGGAGACCTTTGTAGTCTGATCAGGCTTGAGTGAGTACTCGAGTGTTTGCCTATCTATTTGATAAAATTATTTGATAATTTGATAAAATTCTCTATAACTCAATTTCAGTTACTTAATAATCCAAACAAAGAGTGGGGCTTCTGAGTAATTGGGAGGTCTTGTACTAGTGACAAAAAGAGATTGATTGGCCCTGTGGAAGTGGGGAAGCACGTCTTCCTATTTTTTTACTAACCTTTAGCCCAACAGCCTTGACGGTCAGTTAGATATACAGTTAGAACTAAAAGCAAGCGGTTTCTGCTCTAACCCTCTTCAGAGGAAGTAGGACTGCGGCGAATGAAGAGACGGGACGCAGCTTGATGCAAGCAAATGTCAATTTATTGTACAGAAGCACGAGGTTTTATACACTTTCAGAAGCTGCGCGTTTGAAACAGATTGGTTCTTGAAGCTAAGCCTTGCATACTAGGCAATCCCCGATTGGTGGTTAGCTGCCATCAATTAACAGCAAGGGGTTACCTTTCCTTGGCGCCATCCGTCTCCCACTCCCCTGTGCTCTGCAAACATGCCTCATCATGTTAATCCTTGTCCAGACAAGCTCGAGCACATTCCCCTCAGCAAATGGATTGCCACGCATGGTCCTAGTTTCCAGCCCGCTCCTGGATCTCCCCCTTCCTGTTGCACAAAAAGAACCTTTGAAACCGAACGAGTAAAAACAAGGTATAAGTAATAGAACAAATAAAAAACCAACTGAGACATATTATCAGTGTCAAAATAACCCGCTGTCTCTGTTCCGTACAATTTGACAATTGCCCCTTTTTGTTTTTGAACAGCTAGGACCAGGTTTGCCATGTTCTGCAGGGCCCTTGCAAACATGACAGCAACCAAGGTAATAGCAAACAAACAATACTGCTAGTTGAGTGAATGGATGCCAAAAAAGACTGAAATTTTCTCAGATTTTGATACCATGTTGCTGCAATGGGGCGCCTAAAATCCCCGCAGCACATACCATCCAAATCCTCACAGCCATGTCCTTGAACCAACAACAAAAAGCAGTGGCAATTTTGACTCACATGCTTAACTGCCTACCAAACAAGGTGATTTAACTCTTTAATGCTTTCCCTGCTGTTACTCCGGATAAGAGAAGAACCGCTGCGACACGTTCCCATCATAGCCTCCTACTACATATAGCATCTACAGAAAGACAATGATCGACATTCAAAGTGTAAACAGTATCATCTTCTTTTGGATTAACATTATACATAGGTGGAAGGGCACACCAAAAAAGAACTGGTTCAGTCAAAAAGTTCGAAACATAGTGTGCCTTCTCTGAACATACCTCTGGGGTCATTCCCTTCGTTCCCTCTTTTTTTATGCAAAGAGAAACACTTCCACCAAAACAGAGAAGCCCCTATTTACATCTCTGAGCCCGGACACAAACCGCAGCTGTATGCGCCACCAGGCTCAGGGCAGGAATCATTCATGCCGTTGCACAGCTATATATCTCTACAAGCATGCAGACACCTATTAAACACTAGATAACCATGTTTATCTTTCCTATTCTCCTTCACAATACCTAGCTGTTTCTCCCATTAGTTTCCAGCCCGCTCCTGCATAGGACTCCTGCCCCAATATGCTAGCTTGTTCTCACTTAAGACAACAACAATAAAAGTTAGTTTCTTGCTTGCTTTTACTTCTAAGTCTTAGACTCTTCAATGTTTATGAAATGTGAAGAGGCGGTGAGGCGAGTGTGATCAAGTTCAGCACTATCTTTACTTGTCAAACTCCTGTTCAAAGTCAGAAGGTATTACTTGGGAGCAGAACTTGAGCCCTTTCTTCTGGCCTGGTGTCTAGTGCAGAATGGGAGAAGGAGGGAGGGTGAGAAACACTTGAGAGCTTTGAACAGTGTGTCAAAACTAGGTGTCTGCTGGACTTAACCTTCAGTCAGCTACTTAGAAGTGTCTGTAATGTAGTGAGCTTAACAGCTCCAAACAGCTCTATCCCATTTGAAGAGAAACTCGAGCCTACTGGTAGCAAGGTTGCTTGCAGCTTCTTGCTAGCAAAAATTGCACGATGGTGTGATAAGAATCGTTTGAAATGAGGGTAAAGGTTGAAGTAACCTGCTACGCTTGGTGCATATTTTAACTTTACCATTTGGAATGGAATGATAAAGAACGAAGAGGAAATTAAGTTGGTATTTTTGAGCTTGGAGCACACTAGGAACGCTGTCTCTGCCTTGTTATCCATTAAACATCTGTTTACATAGTGTAGTAGCTGCTAAAGCTAGCCGTAGGGGGAAAACCTGTTAGAATGAAGAAAGCTGCCTTGTGTGCAGCTGCCCACTTGAATATGTAATTCCTGGTCTCTTGAATGAAACATAACTTGAACGTAGGAGTGTTTGTGCTCAGGAGATCAAAACCCTTTACACTTCCACCAAAGCTGCTTGTGATGCATATTTCAGACGCTAGCACTCGAGTGTTTAAAGAAGCTTTTAAACAGAAGCCTTCGTTCTAAGGATCAAGGGGCTGGTTTCTTTCTACTCTCTTCCCCAGATGAGTGCAGTGTTTCTGCAGTAAACCGTTCATGTATTCTGTTACACTTGAACTATGAGTGCAGCAATGATACGGTGCCGGGAGTGAAAGAAGACAAGTTGCTTACTTTGGGGTTTTTTCTTTTATTCTTTAGAAAAGCTTTAGAGCTTCATTAACAATTTTAGTACTGTAACGATTATCAAAATGAAATGTTGTTTTCTCTATGTGATTACATTGGATTTATTTGATCCCTCAAAGTAAAGGTTCTGCTGGTGGCAGAACAACTTGCTTCTGTTCTATATATGTATCTAAAGTGCATGTTCACAGCTGTTCCACCTTTCTGACAAAGTGCATGATGTCTTGTGCCAGAAGCTTTGGTTCCTCAAAGGCAGCAAAATGCCCTCCACGTGGCATGTAAGAGTAAGTGATGATGTTCTTGAAGACCTCCTTTGCCCAGACCCGTGGTGTATGTACTAGCTCCTGAGGAAAAAGCTGCAGTCCCTGTGGGAACATACACTGCAAACCTAGAGGACATTAACTAAGTGCCTTTTTGAAAAAAGTCCTGGGGAAATTCTATAAAAACCTCCTGACTCTAGTAATTGCCACAGTCAGCTGGCAGAGCTTCACCGCAGCGACACATTTTGTGGTTTGTACTCTGCTGAAAAGCTTTGCTTGTATTTGAGTCTCCTTGAGTATGAGAATATTATACCCAAAAACGTAAAGTAGAGCCAACTTCGCACACGGTTCAATCTTGAAACGTTTCCTATTTTTAAACTTACCTTGTTTTACAGTTTTGCGATAAATGGCAAGACGCATCACCTCTTTGTGACAGTCAGAAATGAGCCTGCTCAAGTTTACTTTAGAATTTATAGTACCAGCGTAACGAATGAGTTGAGGAAAGGTAAGCTGGCTCGGTCTACAAAGGAAAAGACTCTTCTATTTGTTTGTGTGATCAATCACATGGAATTCCGTTCTGCAGCATTTTCTGGTCAGCCTCTCTTATAGTCATCTTAAAGTCAGTGGCTGTTAGAAGGTGCTTGGTTTGTTAGAAGGTACTGCTCTCCAAATTGCTTCCCCAAGTTTGTGCTTAACACTTGTAGTCGTTAGTTTTATCCACCACTAAGCCGTATGCTTCCTAATTCAGTTTAAACGTCTCTCTTGGAAATGCTCCTGATTTTCTGTTTTGTTTTAACTGAACTGAGCCAGAGATCACATTTGTTTGGTGACTAAGTATATAGACCTGTAGTTTGAACACAAGACTGAATATAGTTTGATATGTCCGCTGCATTGTCTTGGCTACAAGCTACTTTGTGTGAATTACAGGTTCAAAAGAAAAATGACTCAACTATTTTTATCAAAAGAAAATAAGAACTTAGATTATTTTTTTTAACAACTTAAGTTTGCTGTTTTAAAGTAATCTAAATGTTTATACAGGCAAACGTGGTTCAATCTCATTTGCAAATCTTTCTTACACCTACCACTTCATTACCTGGCATCACCTGTTAGACCAGGGTCCTTGGAGATGTTCTCCTTGTAGAATCGCTTTGAGGACACAATGGAGGATGTCACCCAATAAATCATCACATTGGCCAAAAGCTCATCAAGAGTGTATTTGCTATTGATAGAAAAAGATGAAGACGTTTCATTGGAAGCTGTTTCTCAATACGCTATATTGGGCTCATGCCCTGAAGAACAGTTGTTCTTGTTCTCCACTTGTTTTCAAGCAGCAAATTAATTGGCACCCATGTGCCCAGAGCAAAACTGCCCGGTGCTGAAGCAGTAGTTTGCAGGCAGTCTGCTGTGAGTTTACACTACTACTTGTCATGTGTAACCTTTCATGCTCAAAATTCAGCTTTGGCCAGTCTTTTACCTATCTCCTCATTAGTTACCATTGCTCATTCTTTTAATGAGTCCTCTCATGGAAGAGCACCTGTTTTCTTACCTTTCCAAGCCTCCATCATCTTTATGCAGAAATGATTTATCTCTCCAGGTAGAGAATTTTTCCAATATATATGCAGCAAGCCCCCCAGGGGAGTCATTCAGTCCACAACCTAATTCAAGAGAAGAAGAGAACCATTGCAGTTGCCTGGCATTGCAAATACTTCAGTGGGAGTTAAACTGGACTTACATCAATTCTTCAGAGTTTTCTATGAGAATTCAGTAAAGAGTGCGTTTTACTAGCCCTGGTAGTACTTTATTCTTGAAAAGTTCACCCCAATGGAATTTTGGCTATAACTGACAGCACTATAAAGTTGAGCAATTCCTATACAAAAGAAAATAGGAGTTAAGAAAATCCTCTGGGCTTCTTGGTAATGTGTGGCAGAAAGAGCAAATTCAGATGTAAAGGGATTACACTCTGAAAAGAAATTTCAGATAAACTGTTTGGGAGCGCTGTCCTGCTTAGGATGGCTAACTGGGACCCTGAGTGCTGTTCACTTTCTATGTAATTTAAACAACAGTGGAGTGTTGTGTATCTGCTATCTGCTTCTGCCTTTGGGGAATGCTAACAAACATTATAAACACAGCATATTATATCTGTGTTTTAACCTGTAAAACGGGTGGGGATTACTTCAGCAGTGGTAGAGCTTGCCTTGGGAAAATTCCTGTACCACACTCCAGGCTGTAGTTTTACAGTATCCTTAGAATTGCCTACTCTCAAGTGTATTTTAGTGTGACTTTAGCACTGAATGACTGCGTAGAAGATGATGCACAATGTGATTTCAATTTAATAGTGGACATAGTTAATGCAAAGTAAGTTTGTGCATTGGCACAACAGTTTCCCTGTGCTGTCAGGCCTAAAGTGATTTGCTACACATCAAAGTCATGTAAATGCTTTGACCAGCAAAGGTAGGGCAGGCTAAAATGTGCCAGCTAACATATGACCCGTCTGGAGGTGAGCATTTTCTGAGCTGAAAGCTGTCTCCGAATCACTGTATTCAACTTTCATGGACTGGATGCTCAGAAATACCAGTCTTGTTTGCAGCTTACTAATGATTCAACCTGTACACATCTTAGGTACCACAGCTTCTGGTGAGTGAAAATACTGTAGCTTTGCTTTAAACCTGCCTAATGAGAACTAAACTGATAATATAGATATTTTTTGAGACTAAGCAGGGAATATGTATTTTTTCCCCCTATTTATTTTCTACCTTTCACAATTTTAGTGTGCTACAAAATCCCTGCTCTTCTTTTTTTCCAGGTTAAAGAGTCCTAGACTATGTACAGTGCTTGTAGGGAAGCTGCTTGGTCACTTTAGGGTTCTTTTTCTCCCCTTCTTGTATTCTTTTGATTATAAAATATATTAATGAAACAGGGGTGGAACAGATTCTAAATATCATGGATTTAGTGTTTTGTCTTACTCTCTTTTTGCTTTCTTTAAGAGTTTGTAAGATTCTCTTAAAGTCTGAGCTGGCTGACGTTTCAAAGCACTGTCCTTGACTCTTGGATTCTCTCACATAGCAGCAACCAAACTAGAGCCCATCGTGATTTTCTTCCTCTGCTTAAATTGCTTTGGACTTTGTTGACATCAGTTTTTATTGGCCAGTTTAATCAACCAGTCACTTAACTGCAGAGAGTTACAAAACCATTTATCTTTAGATTAAACCAAACCCTGGATAGGTGTCAGATTTTCACTTAACCATTCACTTTTATCTGTAGAGAAATTAAGATCATATTGAAAGGTACGGGTGCCAGCACAGATTTTTGTGATACTCTCTCTCCCCTGGAACTTGCTTACTTATTTATATTCATGAATTCTCATGTTAACTAGTTATTAACCCATGAACTTAATCTTTTTCTTAAGGCAG
Source organism: Falco punctatus (assembly GCF_963210335.1). Classification (NCBI taxonomy): domain Eukaryota; kingdom Metazoa; phylum Chordata; class Aves; order Falconiformes; family Falconidae; genus Falco; species Falco punctatus. Next base: position 147,580 of record NW_027660213.1, on the reverse strand, counting down.
TTTAATGTCTTTAAGAACACTGGGGGAAGGAACCTCAACAAAACTTTTTTTGGAAATTAAATATGTTCCATTACTAGATCCACAGCTTCTTGATCCTGCCAGAGCTCTGATATTTGAAGCATGATTTCCCTGTGATATTATCACCTGTAAATGAATTCTCCTTTTAAAAACATTTCTGATAGTTTTCTGATCAGACACTAGACATACTGGTCTTTGTTTTTCTGGGGGCTGTCTTCATTGTTTGGCTTTTGAAAAGAAAACCCAAAAAACCCCAACCTGGTATCTGGTTTGTCTCCTTTTATTTCTCTGATATTGCAATCAGTTCAAGCAACAGACTAGGCATTAGCTGACGTTTCACTTTGAGTTTCCTCTTTTCCAGTTAAATGCCAGGATGGGGTGCTATTCCTTCTATGGTCTCCGTACCTGATGCCAGTCTGAGACAGCTCTGCTGTCTTTCCTGATGAGGGTTTATTTCAATAAAGGAATACCCCATAATCTTTGATAATATTATACAAATAAATCATGTAACTTTTCTGAGATGGCCATACCTTTCTTCAGACTCCTTATCTACTGGTCCCACTACATCATGCTTCTGGCTTCAGGTATTATGGCTGTGTCTACCTTTCTGCAAGTTTCACATTGCACTTGCTTATGGTATTTTTCTTGTTTTCACCCACATTTATTTCTAGAAGCTTCAATGTCAGGGTCCTGTGCTTTACTTTAAGAGGCTTTTTGCAAAGGGGTTCTTTGCCATAGAGAAGTGGTATGCCATTTAACAGACCTTGAAAAGTGATATTTGTAGTCTCCGTCTTTTTTTAAGCGGTTCCTTTTCACTTCCTTTTACACAGCTCTTGTCCCCATGTCTTGCATTCAGTCACCAGAATTCATTGCTTCTCAAACATGGTTGGCTTTTGTTCAACTATGTGTTTATACGCCTTAAGCAGTCAGTATACAAAGTTCATAGTGATATAGAGAAGGTTCATTACCTGCAGTGTCTGGTTTGGTGGCTTGGATGTGTAAGTATCCAGACTCTCGCAATAGTTCATGTATATTCTTCTGGATGAAAGGATACATACGTCGAACATCTTCCCTAGTAAAGCCTATGAGCCATGGTATATAAGCCCCAAGCATCACGGAAATCATCCTTCTCAAACCTTCTCTGCCAGCGAAGATAAGATTCACAGATCTGAAATCAGGTTAATGAATAGAAGGTTAAATCAAGCCATTTTCTGTTTCCAAATTTTCTAGAAAATAAGTCTGACGGGAGCTGTAATAGAAGCATTTCACTAAGCCAAATACATAAGCCCTTCACATTTATCGTGATTTCCAAAAAAATTTGGGAGAGTTAAAAATGGTACAGCTGGTGCCATCTCCATCCAGGAAAGTCCTATACTTCGTGGTACTGATCAGCTGCTGAAAGGCTGAGCTCCTTCCTTTTCTCCCTGCCAATTTTAAATTTATCTCCTTCCTGATTTAGAATGATGATCCTTGAGGTCTCAAATCAAAATGCAGCAGAGCTTACTTCCATGCCTAGTGAAAGAGAAGCCAAACAGCACTCCATTTTTCTCTGTACAACTCTTCCCTAGATAAGGGAGGCCAACAGCATCCTGGCTTGTGTCAGAAATTGCGTGGCCAGCAGGACAAGGGCAGTGATGCTGTACCCAGCACTGGTGTGGCTGCACCTCGAATACTGTGTTCGGTTTTGGGCCTCTCACTACAAGAAAGATGTGTCCAAAGAAGAGCAACGGAGCTGGTGAAGGGTCTAGAGAACAAGTCCTATGAGAAACAGCTGAGGCAACTGGGCTTGTTTAGTCTGGAGGAAAGGGGGCTTGGGGGAGACCTTCTTGCTCTCTAAAACTACAGGAAAGGAGGTTGTAACAAGGTGGGTGTTGGTCACTTTTTCCCAGGTAACAAGTGAGAGGATGAGAGGAAATGGCCTCAAGTCGTGCCAGGGGAGGTTCAGATGGGATATCAGGAAAAATTTCTTCACTAAAAGGTTTGTCAAGCATTGGAACAGGCTGCCCAGGGAAGTGGTAGAGGTATTTAAAAGGTGTGTAGATGTGGCACTTAGGGACCTGGTTTAGCAGTGGACTTGGCAGTGTTAGGTTTATGGTTGGACTCAATGATCTTCAAGGTCTTTTCCAACCTAAATGCTTCTATGATTCTATGAAATTTAGAAAGCGTGAGAATGCAAATACCACTGTCAATGCAAAGCACGTGAATATGACTGAATGCACAGGGGTGGGGATACCCCTGGAGAAAACAAAGCAGAAGGCGATGAGAGGCAGGGCAAACAGAAGGCAGGACCCGGACCGTGGAGCCAGAAGGTAGGGTAAGAACTGGAGAAACCTTCTCTGCACTGATTCCCTTTGCTACTCACTGTGGCAGCATCTGGGCCATGTTTGTGGTAATAAGAGATCCCCAGTCTTCTCCCTGTAGGTAGTATTCTTTGGAGCCCAATCTATTCATCAGCTTATGAAATTTCCGAGCAGTTGCTTTGCTGTCAAAGCCTGTAGGTAAAGAGAAACAGAGGAAACCTGTTTGTCTTGGTGTATCATCCCCTGGCCAAAGATCATGGTCTGACAGAGGCACATGTTTATGCTGCTGTGTAAAGGCACAGTGTGCTATGCTGCTCTGCCTTGCTCCTTGGCAATACAGTGAACACAAGATGGAAATTCAGTGGAAAGTGGATAAAGTGGATAAAGTGGAAAGCAGACCTGGTTTCCAGCTACCATTACCTTCCAGATCTCCACAGCCAGCCCCAGAGCCTCAGCCACATGGGTGTTAGTGCAGAGCCAAGCATCTGCATTCACAAACTGCATTCCCTGGTGAGGGCCAGGGATGACTGAGGCTCCAAGAACCTGGCAATTCCAACAGCGCCTTTTCATCGCTCACCTTTCTGGTGTGGTGCCTCAGAGAAGCCATATCCTGGGATGGATGGGCAGATGACCTCAAACACCATGTCACCCTCATTCAGGCCATGCTCAGCTGGCTCTGTGAGTAGAGCGATGGTCTTGTAGAACTCGTAGAAGGAGCCAGGCCAGCCGTGGACCATCAGCAGAGGTTGAACAGCTCAACTGTGAGGGACATAGGAGGGCTTCACGTGGATAAAATGGATATCAATCCCTGCCACACATCCAGACAGATAAATTAAAGCCTTAGTTCCATCACAGTTTCTGTTCCAAACTCTGAAGAAGGAGGGTGGCAAAACTGTGATTAGCATTCACAGCAGAAGGTACACAATCAACCCATGGCAAGAAGATGCCTAGCTGAAAGGACATGCCTGGTATTTTACCTGTGTCTCATCTTTTACTTACAGACAGAGGTATTGATCCCAGTCCCAGTTACTGGGGTCACAGGAGACTGAGCATCCACCTCCTGAGAAATTGGTCTTACAGTATATAAGTACAGCTGCACTTCAATGAATAGCATAATGCAACTAAGACACGTGCAAAAACATGACTAAATTACAAAATGTGTGGGTGATAAAAAGAGAAACATGGAAAAAGTAAGCGCAGGATATAAGTTTAACCTGCAGATCACTTATCTAAAGTCTGGCTAACCTCACCTGGCTAAACTGGGTGGTGGTGGTGGATATTCCAACCTCAGGGCCTGGGTAAATTTTACAGTTTTCAAAGGTGGCTTCAAGGCAATAGCAGAAGAAAACCTCGTTGTTATTTAGTGCAGGTTCAGAGCCAGATGAAGCCCATCTTCAAGCAGATCTAATCTTATCACCACTGTGCAATGATCTTAATCTACAGAGGGTTACTAATAACATAGCCTCCACTACTGATCCTTCATTAAGCTGTTATGCACACTGTTGTCTTAATAGAGTAACCTCTTAAAGCCCCCCATTCTCTCTGTGCATTTCAGAGTGAGACCTGCTCAAGCCACAGAGACCCCCTCACCTTCAATGGTGGTTCGGAAATGGGGATATTTGTTCAGGATTTCCACTTGCTTGCGTCGGTCAAACGGGTTCCTCCAGTAGGCCACCACCTTCTGCAGGTAGCTGGAGGTGAAGCCGTAGCGGAAGGCAGCCCCTTCCAGCTGCGGTGTGTAGCGGGCCTGCTCCAGGCGGCGATGCAGGTCCTGCGGACAGGAGCTCTTGCAAGGCTGGCCAGATGCCTGCATGTGCCCTATGCTAAGGCAGGCATGAACAGGCTCTCCTGGCTCCACCGGCTTCTGTGTCTCTCTCTGGGACACCACAAGCCCTCCTGAAGCAGTGCCATACTCTGTATAACTTCCTGAATCATTTATATGGAGAATATATTTCTCTACAGGTTAGCAGTTCCCCTAGGGCACCCAGGAGTAGTGGGTTCTACGCTTGCCTTACTGCTAACTCGCTTTAGGGTTTTGGGCACTAGGAACTTGCCAGCACTGCCAGCTGAGAGAAGAATAAGCAGCTCAGCCTGTGCTACCGACTGCTAGTTGGCCAGATAATTAGTGACAGGCTTGTAGGGACAGAAGGAAGGACCCCATCCTTCTTCACCCTTCCAACCCTGTCCTCTGCGGAAGCCCCTCAGTCCTGCCCTACTGGTGCCTTTGCTATCCCGGTGCCCTCCCACCCCATTCCACCACTGCAGACCTGCTGTCAAATTCTGCTGCTCAAAGCATGGCCTTTCTGCAGGAGCAGCCCCAGGTTGCATTGAGAGTCTGTGGTCTCAGAAAGCGTAAAGACATTGCAGTGAATCTGAGCTCAAATCCCATTCATAAAGGGCAGTGAGCCAGAGCATCATCTAACGGACCTGCGCTGGCTATTGCCCCCAAGGCATCACCTCAAAGCAGTAAGGTGGGTGATGAACTGGCTCCACCTCGCAGCTTTCTGCCCCTCCTTACCTCCCAGGCACGGGCACCTCAATTTCTTTGTCAGGTGTTTCAGTCTTGAAGGGACAGATACTTTCATCTTCTTTCCCTTTTAGAGGTCTTTCATCTGAGCCCCACCGTCCATTGCCCATTTCAATAGTCTTGATCTTGTGTCTAGACCTCAGCCAGTAAACCAGCATCCCTCCAACGCCCAGAGCGGCCACAGGGACCAGGACTGCATTCCTCTGAGAACATTCGAATGACCTGGGGAGGCATAAAATTGTTTGCGCCCAACAGAAGTGTCAAGGGTAAAGGGACTATGCTGAGGCTTGTAGTCACATTGGTTGGACGTGAGTAACAAACCCCATGCAGTCAGCAGGGGCTGGGTGTTTCTGTTATTTTTGAAGATCGCAGGCAGGATTTGTGGCAGGGTTACATCTACCAGTGTTTCTTAGGGACCTTAAGCCTTTGCTGATCAGGACTTGTTAATCACAAGGCTTCTCTGTCCCTCTCCTTATGAACCAGGTGTGCCCTGGGAGACAAGGATCAGTAGGATCTGGATCTATCTGTTTTAAGGCAGGTACTGAAGTGAATGGGATAGTAGCACCTGGACAGCTTCAGGAATAAAAACTGCACAGAGTGGCTGAGGAGCAGAGACAAGAGTTTTCAGCTGCTGGAGACAGCTGGATGTGCTAGACATGCCCCTTGACTGTGCTACATACATAGCTCCCCTACAGATTCAGTCATCTTTTAGGGCAACACTAGCCCTCCACCATAGCTGTCCATAGGTAAAGGTCTCAACTTGTCTGTCTGGTGCCTCTTTTTCTTACCTAGACAGCAAAGTTTCAGACTTTCTTGAGGTGTAGGAGCTAAGGCGCCAGAGCTGGATTTAACAGACAGACAGCAATGTTTTAAAACCGTTCAAACCCTTCAGCAATCAGTCCTAAATGTAGTGTCCCTTCCCGTCCCCCTGACCTGTGCCTCAAGCTCTCCAGCTTCCCTTGGGGATTAGTAGAGCTGTCTGGGGCTATTGCAGGGGGCTCAAAGAAGACTGTGAATGAAGATTTTTTGTCATACAGGGTATGGAAGGGACTATGCTGTGCCCCAGCCCAGGTGCTAATAAAAAGTGAACTCCTCAGCACAGAGCAGCTATTTCACTTACCTGATCCAGGACAAGGTGCCATCCCTAGAAAATGGGGGTGGGGGTGGGGTGGGAAAGATTCTTGGTCTGATAGTGTTGTCTGAATGGTACCATCCCTTGGGGATGGTGTAAGGAACATCCCCTGCCAGCACCATTTACCGCGCAGCCATGAGATCACAAGCTGTTCAGCTGGCTGGCAACAGAGACAGTGTTTCTGGGCTGTGTTTTAGCTAGATAGTTTGTCACCATAATATTCCCGCCTTCAGCACAATTTAGATAAAAGGCACTGAACAACTGGGTAGGTGTCCTTGCGGTGTTTCATCCTACAGAGGGCTGTGTTACTTCAGCCAAGTAAATAGTTTATTGTGGCAGCTGTGTAGCGATAGGTGCCCAGCCTTGGCAGGGGACTTCCAAGCTCAAGGGTTACTCTGCTGCCAGCCACGTGGTACTCATCCTGCCCAGGGCTGGCATGAGGAGCAGCTTGTGGGACCCTTCCCTGTTCAGGTTCAGTGAGCTGCTGTACCTTTGCTACTTCCAGCTACTCCTGACTGGATACCAAGCTTTTAGGTCTCATCTGCCCGCAAGAAAAAGGAAACATCCTCGTTGGTTCTCTTTTAGCCTGGTAGATTCTCTTGCAAGAAAAGCAGAATCTAAAATCTACCAAAAAGTTAGAAGCAACAGAGAAAGTCTTGTTACTCTGCAGCTAGATGAGGGAGCTGTTTGGTGTCATAATTACGATGCCTTGAGACAAAAAAAAATTAAAAAGGACAGGAAACTCCATGAAAAACCAAGTCCACTGGGTGTTTCCTGTTGCCTAGTACCCTTTCCCACTGCTACCTGTGATGCAGAACACAGTGCCTGTACTGGACACCCCAGCAGTAGTGAAGGCAATTGGGTAATTGATCTCTGAGACAGTCTATGTGATTTTTAAGGAAGTATCTCCTGAAACCACTCCCAGACAAAGAAGACCAAGAGCTCCTAAGAGCAAACAGTGTCAGCCTCCACCTCCCTGGAGGCTGAGTAGCTTATGCAACAAGTAATAACAACCCCCTGCACTTACATCCTGGAGTTTAGTGAGTCAGAGGCACGAAACCAGTTATCACGGCAACAGCACAAACTCGGCACTGCTAACAAAGCAAGCATGTCCCAGAAACAGCTCTCTGAGTGGCACAGAACAAGGCTCAGTCTTATAAAACCTCCTCCCTACCCATGCTCAGGAAAGCTCAGCTGCATGCTCCCACCCACCGATGGCCTGGTGGACCCCACCGGGCCTTTCTCCTGCCCCAACCCTGGGGACCCCTGTTTAGAGTCCCTCCTCCCTGTGCCAAAGAGATCTCACCAGGCGTTTGGAAGCATCTCCTGCCACATGTCCGCTCCTCCTCGCCTAGCCACAGCTCCCAGCGAAACAACCCAGGTGTCTCCTCTGCTGGCTTTCTCTTCCGCAGCGACACTCTCCTGGTGACAATGCAAGCTACATCAACCGTCAGTGCCACCTATTGCCTAAACGTGCGCTTGCAAATTAAGTTCAGCAAGAGACAAATGCCAGGTCCTGCACGGGGAGGGAACAGCTCCGTGCATCAGCACAGGCTGGACGCCAGATGCATAGAAAGCAGCTCTGCAGAGCCTGGCCTGAGGTCCTCAGCTGAGCCTGAGTCAACAAGGTGCAGCAAAGGCCGGTGCGTACAGGGCTAGATAGCAAGCGTGTTAGCCAGCAGGCTGGGCAAGGTGATCCTTCGCTCTCTTCAGCACTTGTGGGGCCACATCTGGAGTGCCATGTCCAGTGCTGGCCTTGCTGGCAGAGGAAGGGCTGGAGTGAGGCTGCCCACCCTCGGTGGTCAGGGCCACCAGGCTGCTGGGGGGCTGGAGCCATGTGATGTACCAGGAGAGACAGAGAGACCTGGGCTTGTTCAGCCTGGAGGAGAGAAGGCAAAGGGTGGGGTCTTACTGCTGTCTGCATCTACCTAGTGGAGAGTGTAGGAAAAATGGACCAAGAACAAAAGGCAATGGACGCAAATTGCAAGAAGGGAAATTCTGGTTAGATGTGAGGAAAAATTAGTTCACCATGGAGGTTTCAGACACTGGGACAGGGGCCCAGAGAGGATGTGGGATCTCCATCCTTAGAGGCAATCAAAATTTGACAGGAACAAGGCACTGAGCAACCTGATCTACCTGAACCTGCTCTGAGCAGAAGCTGCGATGAGCTGACCTCCATGTGTCCCTTCTGACCTGTGCATCGTGTGGCTCTATTCCATGTGCACCTGTGATCTGCAGCAGCCCAAACAAAAAAGGAAAAGTTGCTTTTCATTTTCCACAGAAATCAATGCTTTGTTTTAGCTCATTTTTAGACTTCATTTCCTTCATGGTTAGTAAAATCTTACTAGGTAAAGGCTTCTCTTTCCTAAATTGTGTCCTTGCTGTGCTTCAGTCCAGGAATAACTACATCTTACTGTGAGAGAAAATGATTCCTATCTCCATGCAACGCTCTAAGCGAAGTACCATCACCAGTGAGCTCTGTGATGGTTAGGTCTCATACCGTGACTTCATATGCAGCCACTGTGCCATCAAAAAAGAGTCATCAGGAAGAAAAGCTTGTAAATCCTTCATTTGGTCAAAGTTCAGTTTATTGCTACACCACAGCTATTTCTGGTTACATCCGTCTGGGATTACTTAGCTTTAAGGTTCTATTTCCCAAACAAAACCAGCTCTTTTGAGGCCTCTTGGAAGATGATATCCCTGACTGCAGAGGGACTATAGTCAGCAGACAAGAGAATTATTACCAACAAGGGGAAAGAACTACAACCCATGTGGAAGGTAGCTGAGGACCCTGTAAAGAGCCAGGTTGAGGTACTGCAGGCTGTGATGTCGTCAGTAGACAAAAGAGACCTCGAGGAAATTCTGTTTCTTACTTAGCACTGGGAAAAAGCATAAAGGCTGGTGGAGGAAGGACTGGCTTAAACAGCTGTGAGTGAATTTATCTATACCAGGAATGTGGGAGAAGAGCCAGCAGAGCTAGTTACAGCTACAAAGAAAAGACAGAAGTTGCTGCTTTCTGTATAAAAAGCTTGGGAAAGTCAGAATGGCTTTTACTTAAGATACAAGGTGACACACCAAGGCCACTAATACCCTGGGGCTAAAAGGCAACACCTCACCACCACCTTCACCCCCGATAAATCTGGAACAGCTGGGATGCCAGGATCCCATCTACTGAAATGCAGGGGATGTGCAGGAGTTTTGTGTGAGTGCTGGTGAGCAGAGATCAAAGGGTTCCCAGAGGAAATTCCATCCTGGGATGCAGCAGCAGTGGAAAGCAAGGGGTTTTTCCCCTCCTCTCTTACAACCTCTCGAGGCCAAAATGCACAAATTCAGGCAGAAACTGCTTGCTGGAGACAGCAAGGCTGCCTCCCACGAGATTTTGATGCATGTCTCATAAATGGAAAGGGGAATCCCACAGGAAAGGACCTGCAAAAATGTCTCAGAGCATCTCCCTGCATTGGGGCAGGATCCCTTATTCTTAATGACAGACGTCTTAGCAAACCCATTTTTAAAAAGCCCCTTCGGAGCACTATTAGAAAAAATTCTGCCTCTGTCCCAGTGCTGTGCTTTTGCTGGTTCAGCTGCTACTCTGGCATGGGAAAAAAAAAAACAAACCAACCCAAAAGGAGAGAGAATAAAATTTGATACACTGAATCTCACTATTGCACCTCTGTCTAAACTTCCAAATGTCTAAAATTCCCACAGTCCCTGTGCGACAGGCATCATTTTATAAAGGGATTTCATATGTTCCCATTGCACAAATCACATACTAACAGAAAGCTTGTTTCCTATGCTTTTCTCTTGCTCTTGTCACTGATCTGCAGGATCACCCCTGCAGCAATGATAGAAAATACAGACATGGAAATGTTACCGTAATGTATTTTTTCAGCTGGTTTAACAGCTGGATACAAGCAGGAGGAGCCAAACACAACACAACCTGCCAGCTCTCCCAGACCCATTCGCTACTGCTGGTACAGTGTGACCTGCTGCTGGAGAAAGCACCCAAAGGCCAAGCAGTAGTTCTGCAAACACTGGGTGCCCTCTTGTGGGAAAGAGGAGCTCGCAGCACCAGTAATAACACTTTTTTTGTGTGTATTTGGGCTTTTTTCTATTTTGGACTTTATGTGTTTCTCGTTGCCAGTTTCACGTAATCACAATCCAAGCCTCATCAATGCCATTAATACTGAAACCTGAAACACAGGGAGGAAAGCTGGTGACTTCTCATTATGAAATGGGCTATTGAACAGGGGTAAGAATGGAGCACAAAACCTTTGAACGCAGCTCTTTTATAGCTTGAGATGCTGTGGCAACTTGGAAATGATTATTCTGACCTTTGGAGCCGTTGCAAGGCCCTTGCTGGGATTTATGGCCCCAACTGTAATGCACTGCCCTTCACAGAATCATAGATTCATGGAATTGTTGAGGTTGGAAAAGACCTTTTAAGATCATCAAGCCATCATCTTACAGCATGAAGGCATTGCTGCGTAACTTTCCTTTTGCATGCACAAGATCAGGTTCACTGTCTTAAGCATTACTAGAAAGCAAATGGTGCTCATTAACAGGGGATCTTTGTGAATATGGTCTCCTGACTTATACCAGGGACCAGCTCTCTTCTTTTTTTCTGGTCGGTGGCCACTACCAGTGAGCTGCTGGCCAGTGATGTTGCAGGGCAGGACAACTGGAAGCTTCAGATCTCTCCTGTGCTCTTCCAGGTTCCCGAAACCCTGCTTGCCCCATGGCATCACTCTGTCTTTGCACGTTATGTTCTTCCTTTGCTTTTAAGGAAGGTCCTAAGGCTAACAAGGATTTCATGTGTTATGCCGGATCTTTGCTCCTACAGGCCAAAGACACTGAATGCTGTATTTCCCTGCATGACTTCTGAAGGGAAATGGTCCCCGTGGTCCAACAGGTCCAAGCTGGGACTGTCCATGCACATGCAACTCTTTCCAACTGGTATTGTATGAAAAAAGCCATGCCCAGAGATGGGATTAGATGGGGAAAACTGGAGACCTTACCACGTGTGGCTGTGTCCTTGGGGTTAAGGGAAAGCCCCCAGCACATCACCCTACTTGCAATGGACAAGCAAAGTTTTCACCTTTCCAGTGAGGTCTCAGGACATTCAGCTGGTTGGTGGGAGATTTGTTTGGTACCAAAGTCTACTCTGGCACTGAATGGCAGGCTCTGTGCTCAGCCTCAGTGATCACGTCCCTGGAGGAAACACTGAGCTCCTAAGCACCTCCAAGCTGTTAGTTCCTCAATCTTACTAACAAGAGCCAGCTCAAACATCTGAGAGCAGACGGCAGCAACACCTTGCTCCTGCCCTCACCGGTAGCCAGTCCATGAGGCCTCTGTGCTGCTCCATGGTATATTACATAAAAGTCAGATTGCAGGAGCAATGAACAGCTTGGGAGAGCCCAGGACAATCTCTCCAACCTCTTCCTCCCCCTCCACAAATGCTCCTTTCTTGCGCAGAAAGCCCATTCTCATTGCTGAATATACCTTCCCCCTAACATCTCTTTAGTCCTCTGCTCTGCACTGTATGCTGAAGAGAAGTTACTGTTTTCCCAGCTGGAAATGGCCCCTTCTCTGTCTCCCTTATTGTCGGAAGACCTCACAAATGTTTCACTGCTACCTCCGGCAAGGACTGGCCCCTTCTGTTGCTAATTAGGGAGCTAAGAGGTTCCTCCAGGCACTTCCTAGTGAAACTGAGCCCATTAAATGAATGGCAGGCAACATCTCTGGGGGTGGGGAGCAAAATTACACAACCGCTGCTTGGAAATAGGCAGTTTGTTACGCGTGCTGGTTTTAGAGACTCAGCGACATTAAAAACAAAAGCAACTTTCAAATCCAAACCAGTGTATTTAGGTCACTGATACCCCAGGGATAATCTTGGGGATATTGGTGATGGGAGGCAGGCAGCAGGCTCTGGAAGCTTGTGCTCAGAGCCTGGATGCACAAAATGGGATAGCTCCTGCATGTGTGCCAGGCCATGGACTGAAAGTCGGGTGTACAAGACCTTTCTGTGCTCTAGGATATGGGTACTGCTGTACTGCGTGCTAGGAGTGTTAATCCTGGAACGTAATGTGAAGGATAGCCCTTTTGGGCTTGGACACACTGTGGAGTTTTGGTAGGTGAGTGTGGTGGAGGCTTGCAGGCTTGGCTTAGCTAACCCAGGTGCCCAGCAGACGTGAGGAATTTCTTATACAGAAGGGAACTGCATACAATCAGTACAGATATAACTTTCAACTCTGCTCAGTTATCCCATTTTTGTTGTTTTACAATCTTAGGATTGCATTGCATATCTCCTGCAACCATTGCTCCAAGCCATGTAAAATTATCATCTTGCAAAGAAAGCAAGAATCATTTTTTTAAAAAAAGGATGCAGCTGACCAAAGGTACTTGAGAGAGGGACTAGTCTTAAGATTTGTAGGACAATATAGATATAAATGTCTTATGGAAAAGAATATGCTGGGTGATTTGTCATTAATGTAGTGAAGAAGCATTGGTGGCAGAAACAAAGGCCTTATCTTCAACAAAGGGCTGCATATAAATTAGTATGTGTAGAGGGTCTATACTCAATGATTTATTTAGTTTAACAAAAAATCTCTAAAAAAGCAGTTAACAGCAAGTATTTGGCTGAGGCAGAAAGAAATGCTAGAGAACGATCTCCATCCTTCTCAATAACAACGATTGCTGCTGAGGATCCTGTAACAGCAGCTATTACGACAGGCCAGATCCCAAGCTGCTTTTCTCCATCCTTACCCTGGAAAACTCCTGTTCTTGCTTTCGGTGGGCATGAGTGCTCAGTGGCTGCGAGGGGTAGCTGTGTTGCAGAGTGGGGCGGGTTGTCTCTGTCCCACCGCTCTGCTGGAGCTCTGCACAGCCACCTTCCTGAAACTAGCTCTTACAACGAAGGGCTTCGGAGGGAAAAGGAGAAGCCCAAATCTAAGCATGGGTTTTGCAGTGCCATCAGCTGAGCATTAGGCGCTCACGGAGCTCCCACAGTCGGTATGGCAGGCAGCTGAAGGGCTGCTGGAGTGTGTGAGCTCCCCTTTGCAGGCCTGAAGAAACATGCAAGAAGAGATCTGTTTTTGAGACGTTGGTCTCATGATGTATTCAGTTCACTGGAAATTTTGGAGAGTTTTCTGCAATGGTCTTGTGCGTTATTACCTCCCTTTTGGGGAACTGTGTTAGCTGTTTGGAAGTATTTGTGGCCTTCTTCCCAAATTATTTATTTCTCTATGGTTTTTCCTACTGTCCATAATTAGTTGTTATGCCTACATTGTATAACAACAACAACAACAGTAATATGAGGAGACTCATCAGGTCCAGAGGCATTAAGAGAATGAAGACTGAATCAGCTGAACTTCTGACATAAGGATATGATTTTCATTTTTCATTAAAAACATCTAGTCTGGAAAACGAGGGACGTTTGAGTATAATGTAATAACAGCACTGCAGATATCTCACCTAAAGAAAGCAGCACTATGGACCTTGAGCATTATATCAGGACCCACAAATACAATTGGGAAAATAATTAGGTATTGTATTTTAAGATATTGGTCTGAATATGGTAAACAAGATTCTATCAACAAATCTGTAAGTGTAATTTTTTTTTCTCCTCCAGCTTTTCAGCATTCTTGGAAAGACTTCTCTAAGCAAAATCCCAGATACGTAACTGACTGGCCCTTCCCAAAGGTACAAGGATAAAGCCCTTTGCAAGTGGCTGTTAAGAAAACTGGGCAGCAACAGCTGCAGGATTAATCCTTGCCTAAGATTAATAAGCAGTTCCACAAGCAGTGTAACTAATGAAGCCTTGTTTCCTACATGTATTTGCAAAATACAGCTACTATTTGCAAATACAAAGAATTTGTATTTTGCAAGTACAAACACAAAAACTTTCTAACAATTGAATTGTTCTAAGATTTTGTTTCCTTTAGGTATGTTTATAAAATCACCCCTGCACTTCCAAAGAAATCACTTTTCATGAAATGTGTAGAAACACCTTTCAGAACTAATTTTGAAATGTCTGCTTGCCGAAGTTGGTGAAAACAGCAAACAGATCAAAAAGTTACTGAGAGGACACATCTATAGACATACCCAGTGATTGCACCAGCACTGGTTCTGCAGGAAGCAAGGAACAAAAATGAAGTTGTGAAAGAAAACATAGGAGAAAGCACCTATTTTTTAGCAGTGTTGCAGTGAGAGGAGTTGCAAGGCTCACAGAAGGAACATCCCCCATGATCAGTGCTGAGACATATGGTAGCCAAGAATGATCGAGTCCAGCTCATTTGGTTTTAATGGTGAAATCTTCAGCGCCATTGACGAGACCACCGCTTGCTTTTGCACCACATCCAGAGGATGAAGTGTTTAGTGAGGCAGCCAAATCTATGTAAGATAGAGAACGACTGGGAAAAACTTCAAAAGGCCCTAGTAAAGGCTGCTGCTCTGAAATCTAATTCATGTTTTGGCATTTGCCTTCAGTGGGAGCAGGAATGAACCAAAAGTTGGGTAAGTGGCACAAAGTGATTGCAGATGGAGCTCTCTGTGTGCCAATATAAGTTAAGGGAAGCTGGAAAAAATATTTCACTGACCTAATATTTAAATGAAATATTCTGAGTTAGAGCTGATTTCAGGGAAAAACTCCAGGCACCTCTGTGGACAGCACAGTGCTGAGAGAGAAAACTCAGTGCAGAGCAAAGCAAAGCCAAAATAAGATGTCGTGTATTAAATAGGTCAGGAATGTATATATCACCGTAACAATTCCAAAATAAATCAGCTATGCATCCCCACTTTGAAATCAGTGTTAAGTAGGGTCACTTCCATAACAAAAGGGCAGAGAGGAATAGAAAAGGCAGAAAAAACCTGGCACCATAATCACTGGGACAGTGGAGGCTGTAACAGGAGAAGGGAATGAGTGAGCAGGACAGTTTAGCTTTATGAAGAGTTGAGTCGGGAGAGACTAACATAATGAATATCTAATTTGACCTTTAATAAAGTCTCTTGTCACCTGCTGAACACCCTTCATGACTTGACATGGATTATAATCTGGGAGTTACACAACACCTGATGTAATAAAGAAAGGAAATGTAATTTTATGATGCATAGAATTCTGAGATAAAAAGAATTGCTGAAAAATGTCACCAAGGCAAGTAGCTGTAATCATAAAATTAGTTTTAATAAAGTTGGTGATGGTGAAAATCCGTCAGTTCTTGTGCCTCTTGTTTTAGGATTTCCATTCAGGTTTGTGTGGCTCACTGAAGCTGAGATGATTCCTGCTGCTCTTTAAGCACAGCAGCATCCACATGGTGAAACACACTTTAAACATGGAGAGTTAGAGCTCAGGATGGAGAGCCAGAAAAAGCCAATGTAATCCTGGTTTCTGGCACAAAGGCATCACTTAAAAGAGTGCAGAGTTATCCATTCCACAGCTCTCATGCGGTTGCAAATCTCTGTCCTGAAGACACTGGATGGTTTCTTTAAAGCTGCATCTTCTCTCTGGAGTAACCACCTGAGGGCAACATCACAGATGCAACGGGACACACAGGGTTCCTGTGCCTGGAATATTGCGCTCACTTTGAGTGACCCCATTACCAGAAAAATTGTGATGACTGGGAAACAGCTCAAAGAACAGCAACAAAGATGATTAGGAGGCTGGAGCTACTATGCAGAAAAAACGTTACAAAAGCAAAATCTAGTTTGCCTAAGGGATGACTGACTAGGAGCAGGATCCTGGCCTTCAAATGTTTGAGGAGTGAAGAGAAATTATGTAGCGTAATAAAGGGAGATAGAACTACCAGTAACTGGTGGAAATGAGGCAAGGAAAATGTGCCTGCTCTTCCTCTTACATTTTTCCTACCTGTGAGATACTGGGTTGTGAATTGGAAGTATTCATATTCTGACTCTCTAATGAAAGATCAGGGTGAGGACAGTGCGGGCCAGGAGCACAGACCCTTGGTCATGGAGATCAGCTCACAGTCTACGTGACAGTCAGGAGATGACTAGTGAGTAAAGCAGACCACTGTTGGGTGGGCAGGAAGATAGGGATACCATGAAGTAAGAAATGATTTACAAAAGAGAAGTCATTCCTTCAAGAAAGTCCAAGAAATCCAAGCTGTTCTCCCCCATCCACAACTTTCAAAATACATATGGCCCCAAGAAGGATCTTTCTTCTTTGCCAGCCTGCGACGTATTTGTGGGGGTGCTCTAGAGCAATACTGATTTCAGGACAGGGATCCTTCACCTTCTCATGCCTTTCCAAGGAGGCAGGTGTTGGGGCCCTTGATCAGGCATGACAGTGGTTGGAGGCAGCCAGTGGGACACATCACCATATGCTCTGATTCTGGACAATTATTTTTCTGGTGGAGAGGGTAGTGGAGGCATCCTGCCCTGTGCAAACGCTGAGCTGGTGCTTAGAACACGGAGTGGAAGGGAGCGCTGAATTTATAGTATCGATGTGAAATGCCACCTACGTGTGCAGAGAGGTCTAGAGAGGAGACAGAGAAGTCCTGCCTGCCCTGCAGTCCAGGTTTGGCTTCTTCACTGCATGGGTTTGTGTACCATAGCACAACACTGGCAGAGCCTCATGGCAGTGGCTGATGAGGTGTCCAGGTGAACCAGGAGCAAGCTGTGGGCTGGAAGGGCTTTGCTGGAGGGACCCAAGGGGACTGGGAACTGGGCACTGTGCAGCGTGCACACAGCTGAGCACCTCCAATGGTCCACAGGATGGCCATGATGGAAGTCGTCCAGCCTGGTCCCTCCTCAGGGCAAGCAGCCCTCCCCAGCTGCCTGACCAGGTGGGAGGGAGGCACAAGGAGTCACAGCAAGGGGCTGAGAGGGATAAGGCAGGGTGAGCTGGATGCACTGGGCAAGCTAGCAGAGCTGTGACACTGCAAGCCCTGGTGCTGCCTGAGCCTCTTCAAAGAGCGGCTTTAGCAACCTGAGAACATACATAGTCGGCAGGATCATGCTGTACCAGGGCTGAAGGCAGAGCTAAGCTGCAGAGCTAAAGCTGTGGCACTTGGGCATAGGTTAGTATCCGTTCTTTGCTCGGGAAGGGAAAAGCTTAACGCAGTGTTCAGGGGGAGGGGAGGCTCTGGGTGTTCCTGTAAGCACAACGCGAGGAAATGGTGCTAAGACAGAGGCATGACCCATCATTTGGTAGGAGGTGCCAGCCTGCCCAGGTTAGCAGTGCTCAGTAAAGCAAGTGTGACAAACCAGGGCAGTACAGGGGTGGCACCTCCTGTCTGCTCGTCCAAGCCCAGCCCGTACTTCTGCCATATCCTTCTCCCTTGTGGCACCAAGTGGGTGTTTTTGTGCAGGTTTTGCAGTTACTAACTCTTACCGCACCAGCTTTCCTGCTCTGTTCCCCTCTCAGTATCCCTTGCTGGTGAGGTCTGAGGGACACTGGTATAGCTGAGAGACATCTCTTCCCCTACTTTTCCCTCTGCCAGCTGTCAATCACCCACCTGGCACTCAAATTCAAACCTCCCCATATCAGGCTCTCCTTTTCTTCCCTTTCTGTCCCTCCATCTACCTCCTTTAGGCAGTGATGGGACCACACTAGGCCCTGGAACATGCCAGCATGAAAATGAGCTTTTTGTGCAGAGCTCCCTGCGTGGGTTTGGGTTTCATTTGCTTAAAAAGCACAGAGCCAAAAACTTCAGGGTGATCTGGGGCCACTGGAGAGCCCTGGAAAAGGAGCAGTTCTGGACCTGTCCAGCATGTGGAGTGCCCTGTTATACATCAGGACTTTGCAGAAGGATCCACAAGATCTTATTTAAAATGCAATTGGAAAAGGGAATGCTACACCAGCAGACTCATCGAGCTCCAAGTCATTGGGATGCCAGCTGCAGTGTGGTCTAACAAGCTTGCTCAAGCCCCTGACTAGACTTGACTGGCCTTCCTGAAGTCTGTCTTGCTGTTACTTCATCCTTGTTAAGAGTTTAAATACAGTTGCTACGCTGCAGTTAAACACTGATGCTGTGGTAGGCATGCCCTAAGTGTGATGGAGCCTGAAAATTTGGGAAGCAAACCAAGCTCAAGTAACTACTCCAAACGGAAAGCAATAAAAGACAGCAACTCCTCCTTCCCTTCACAGATCCCCTACTTAAGAAAGAAAATCCAAATTCTTCTAACAGTCCCATTATAGGACTGAACTGCACCAATGATGACAGGCCTTTAAAAAAAAAAAAAAAAAAAAAAAAGATTGGCAAATCTATTGTCTCCTCTTAGAAGGCTTATTTGTAAATATGGCTAACCAGATCCTTTTCCTACAGTCTGCAGCAATATTTTTCCCTGAGATCGAGGAGTTAACACTCAAATACATCAGCCTATCTCAGACCCTGGAGGCAGACTAATGCACCATCTCTGCTAGAGCATTATCCCTACCATCCACTGCCACTGTTTTCAGGTTCCTGTTAAAGATTAATGATCAAAGAGCAAACAGCTTTTGCTTTGACTAATTCTGATTCAAGCCTGGATCTCTGTTTAAGCAAAAGCAAACCAAGCGAGTGTTCATTTGTTTTGAGAACCACTGGTTCCCAGGAAAGAGGACAAATTTCTCTTTCTGTCTTCTGGGTAGTTGGTGCGGGCAGATCTGTGCCTCAAAGGCTTTCCTGCCTCCATGGCACAGCAGCTGGGAGCCGGCGGAGCACATAAACCCGTAAGACAGGTCCCTATCCTGCAAAGTGAGATGTTAGGAAAAAAAAAAGTGATTTTCCAATAGAGGGCACTAACTCATGGCTTTTGTGGCAACATAAAGCCCTATCTGTTCTTTACCAGCACCCTCTGCAGGCTCCCAAACGGGGTATGTCTGAGTTGAGGATGAGAAGGGGAAAGGAGACCAGTACTGAAGTGCTTATGGTGCCATGTTGGTTTCTAGTATCTTCTACTCATAGGTTCCACTGTTGCAAAGCAACATACAAAGGGTATCTGGCAATGCATTCAAGTACCTGACCTGTGCAGTGACATGAAGAGGGAGATACAAACTATTTTGTTATGGAAGGCATGGCAGAGGCTTCCCTAGCTGGAGGGGAAGTCACTGCTAGGAGACTGTTTTGTTTTTTCCTGGCAGTTCCTTCCTGGCTTTGTAGGGTCCTTGCCCATAGGCTGTTTTCCTGGGAGAAGCAGTCAGTGAGGTTCGTTTGATTTCATCATATCCTGTTTTCAGGGCTTCTGGAAAATAAAGCTGTTGTGAGGCTGAAAGAAAAAAAAGGATCGCGTCCTTGAACAATGACCTGTGGAACAGCAATAGCTTCCACACCTGTATGTGCTCCCCAGCCATAACAACCCCCCCGCTGCACAGACCCTGAGGGAGGAGGTGTGAGAAAGTCCAGAATCCTCCCTCTAGCACAGAGATGGGGACAGGAAAAGGTGTCCAAATATCCACTGGTGCATCACCAACAGGTCACGGCCATTGCTGGCTCCTGCCTCTTGGACGCATGAGCAGGTGCCGTGGTTTAACCTCTGCTGGCAGCTCAGCCCCACACAGCTGCTCGCTCACTCTCCCGGCATCAGGATGGGAGAGAGAATTGGAAGAGTAAAAGTGAGAAAACTCGTGGCCTGATATAAAGACAGCTTAACAGGTGAAGCAAAAGCCACACACGCAGGCAAAGCAAGCCAAGGAATTCATTCACCAGTTCCCACCGCAGGCAGGTGTTCGGCCATCCCCAGGAAAGCTGGGCTCCATCACCCGTAATGGCTACTTGGGAAGATAAATGCCATAACTCCAAACATCCCCCCTTCCTTCTTCTTCCCCCAGCTTTACATGCTGAGCATGATGTCACACGGTATGGAGTATCCCTTTGGCCAGTTGGGGTCAACCGTCCTGCCTGCGTCCCCCCCCAGCTTCTTGTGCACTCCCAGCCTGCTCGCTGGTGGAGCAGTGTGAGGAGCGGAACAGCCCCTGGCACTGTGTACGCCCTGCTCAGCAGTAACGAACACACCTCTGTATTGTCAACACCGTTTTCAGCACAAATACAAAACATAGCCCATGCTAGCTACTATGAAGAAAATTAACCCTATCCCAGCCAGAATCAGCACAGGAGGGCAGCAGCACAGCTTTCCAGGTGTTTTTTCACTCTTTTACTTTAGCTGCAGAGTGCTGTTGTCCCACACTACCCCTTTTTGACTTCAAGAGGAGGAGAATGCGTCCACCAAAGCAAAGACACTTGCCAGTGTGAAATTATGTTGGTCTAGGAAATCTGAAAGAGCAGATTTCCTCTTAGGCTTGGAGGCCTCATGCTTCATTCATCCTCCCTTGCTCTGAGTTTTGGGAATATAGACCCAGCCAGTTTGTCTTACAGCTGGACATGGAAAAGGGTCATTTCACAATCCTTTGGAGCTGCTCTGGGGTTGCTAGCCTCCACTATCTGTCCCATTGTGTATTCCTGACATCCCTTTTCCATCTGAACTGCTCTTCCATGCGCAATATTGCCATCATTACTGCTTCTGAGTGCGGCACGCTGTCGTGCAGAAGCTGGTGCCTCACTGCTTCAGCTAAGTTCAGTTCTGTGTACGTTCCTCTGGCTGGTGATTTCCTGGATGACAGGCATTTGCATGGATCCGGGCCCTCATGTTTTGAAAGGCCCAGAGGTGGAAGACAGTTAATACTATCCTCCTATGCTTCCTGACCTGCAGGAGTTGCAGGACACCATCAAACACCAAGGCAGAAGGAAGTTATCTAGAGTTTCATACATTCTTTGCAGAGAAAAGCACCTCCCCTCCTGAAGTCTGTCTAAATCCTTTGTATCACAAGCCTTCACACTCCAGGCTGCTGCCCTGGATGCTGCTTTGTGAGTTCCTTCAGCAGGGGGTTAAATGGAGAAAGATGCCACAGAGTATCTGTGACTGCTTTTCTCAGCGGGAGAATGTCTTTGGCTCCCTTCCCAGGGTCACAGTGAACTTCTGGAGGTAGCGGTGGAAGCAAGACCTTTGTGGAAGACTGTTAGTATATTATTCCCCTCTTTCCATTTCTCCTAACACAACTGAGTATGTTCAGTTCAATGCATAAGCATGAGGTTAAAAGTGTCAGTAGCTCCAGGCGAGCAGACCCTGCAGGCGCAGACACTAACTGCATAATGGGGTGTGAGTGAAAGGAAGCCCTGGAGGTTGTCCTGACACAAACCCCTTGTAATCAAAACAGCTGGAAGCCGTGACATGAAGGGGAGCTGACTTACACAGTTCAGCCTCTTCCTCATGGAGTCTGGTAAGCCCTGGGACTCCTGCTGGATCTGGTGGGGCAGGAGGAGCTGGGCCATCAGGAACACACTTGAGTCTGTAGCCTGCGCTGTCTCCTGACGCATCCCAGCCTCCGAGAGCTCTTCACTCCCAGCAGCACTGCGTGCCGGAGGAACCACTGTCCAGGAGAGTGGCTGGGGATGTGCCAGAGCATGCAATTCATTTCATTACACACAAAAGTGCTACAGCAAAACGTAAAGGAACAAGAGATTAAAGGGGAACAGATGTTGGCTGATCTTGCCCACCCTACTCCTGGGAGGCAGCCCTGGGCAGCTGCTGTCTGACTCAGGCTCTGCTAGCTCAGGGTAGCAAGGCTGGGATCTTTGCAGTCTTGCATTGCTCTTCAGAGGACAGTACCAAGTATGGCACTGCGGGTACCCTTTTCTGCTGTGGCAGCTTGTTTCATGGGGTGCCCTTTCTGTAAAAATTCATTTAAATGAATCCTTGTCATCATAAGGCATGAGCATTTAACTGTGGAATGCTGGGCCCTGCTGAGGTGAACCATCCAATCCATAATGAGAAAGGAGATCTGAACCACTGGATCATTAGTCCCAAACCAGGTTAAACCTCCCGTGGTGCAAAGCTTGCCCATCAGAAAAGCCAGAATGGGTTACTGACACTGCCTGATTCTATACACAGTTCAGCTGCCAAAACTCATTTTTTTCACTTAGTGCATAAGCCATATTATTCCCCATTTTTGTATCTTTTTCCTGCCTTCCTTTCATTGTCCGTAGCCTTCCTTTCAATACTCTCTCTATCCCTGCCTCCCTTACTCTGCGCTCTGCTGTATCAAGCCACCACTTACTCATATAATGGCTGGACTCCCTCTCCTCATATCCTCCTTGCTCAGCCTCTCTTTTTTTCTGAATCTGCACAGAAATGCTGCCACCCACACTGACATCTCTAATAGATGTTTAAAGGTGCGTCAGCCAACTTCTGAGGAACTTGTGCTCCTGTGTCACTTAGTACAAAAAGGCCCAGTCTTCAGTCATTTAAATTTTTTTCCCTAGAGGGATGAACCAAGAAGAAACAGCCCAAATTGAACAGTTTATTCTTTTTTTAAATATTCTCCCTCAATATTTCTAAGCCCTTTCCACTGTTTAGTGATCCCTTACTTCTGCCAGTACCCACCACTGGGAGCTATTGTCCGCCTAATGCAGAGCAGAACATGCCAGCAAGCTCCAGCCAAATTCTAACAATTAATTGTAATGTGCCCACCACTACAGTATCTGCAAATAGCCGTGAAATCCCAGAGAATTAAGCTTGAAGACTTAATGGGTGAAACTGGCCTCTTGATTTTTATTTGCATGTAATGGCTCACTCATACATGTTTGGTAACTGAGGAACTGCAGCTGTAACCGTGCAGTGGAGCTCATTGCCTTCCAGCATTATTTTTTTTTTCCTTAAATTGCCTTGCAGCTTTTCCTGCAAGTGTGTCCTGTGTCCTGCCTTCCCCATCTCCTATATAGTCAGAAACAGGAGAGGGGGTCAACCTTGCCGGTGCACCTCTTGGACTGTCTGTCCCCTCTCCTTGCTGCACGCTCCAGGCTTCTGCGCTCACAGGGCTATGCTGAAAGCCCAGCGACACGGCTACAGCTCTGAGAGTGCACCGTGCCTTCCCTGCAGGGCCACCTGAATAGCTCACTGCGTACCCCTGCTCACAGATGGGACTTCCCCAGCACCCAACACCACCAACAGCACCTTTCTGTGTCTCTCCTGATACAACAGCATATGCTACCTGATCCTTGCAAAAAAGAACACCTTTCTCAGCAGATGTCCTGAGCCCCCCAGGAAGTGTTTGCTCTTCTCTGTTTGCAGATCTCTTCTCATTTATCAGGCCAGCCTGGTCACTCATCACCTCCTGATGTTAATGCTGGGAGATAGGGCCACTGAGTGCAAGAGTGGCAAAGCTGTCATGCTCCAGCTGGGCAAAAGTGGAGCCTCACTCAGTAAATATTGACACGTCTGCAAGCAAACAGAAGGCAGCTTTCAGCAAGCAGCTCTCTGGCTCCCTGAGCTGATGCTGGACCAGAGACACTTGGTGCTCTGTGGTTATGAGCTGCTGTTTACAGAGGGCAGGATACAGGAATGGATCTCCAGCAGCTGTGATGACAGTGGCAAACTGATGGGCTCACAGGAGCCACCAGCTGCGTGCCTGCTGCCCACCTGCAACACAAGAAGTGGCTGCAACCACTTCAGCCCGTGGAAAAACAAGCTGTCTTTCATTCCCCAGCAGCTTCCAGATGGGATTTCTTCAAGAGGATATTCAGGACAATCTCCATTGAAAATAGATAGGATAGCACAAACCAGATTTTTGTTCCAAGTCTTTAGTTCTCTGGTTTTCCTGTTCCAAAACAATGTCCTTAGCATTTAGGTGGTTATTGCACCTCCTGTAAGTTGTTAGATTTAGGCAAGTCACAGATGCAAGTGAGTATAAACATAGAGATAATCTGATTGAGTCCTTCTTATGGGTCCATGGAATTAAGTAGCCAGTCATTAGCAGCAGCAGTTCTTACAGAAATCCCAAAGTTTAGTTCTTATACCTTATTAAAACTAACTTGCATCCTAAAATGGGAGATCTATGCCCCTTTCAGACTACTGCCTGTTAGCTAAGTGACCACATTCCCTACACAGGTGGAGTAGAGTTCTTATGCAAAGAGATGGGATTGCAAGCGAGGGCTCATGACGGATTGGGTTCACTTCCTGGCTCACCCTTTCTATGACTTTGGGCAGGTTATTTGATCTCTTAATGCTCTAGTTCCTATCCATGAAAAGGAGGTGATAATGCTTTCCAGCTCTTTCTTTCATCTACTTAGACTGAAAGGGACTTTGCTTTTTCTGTGCTTCAGTGTTTTCTGTTTGTATTATTCCTAGAACAGTTAGATTCTGATCCGCTGCAGAAGTTCCCCGGTACTGCAGTAAATGCAAGTAATTATCTGTTCTCATTTAGAGCCTGTGGGCACCATCAACAGCCAATAAACAAGAGGATGACTCAGGTCCTTAACTGACACTGTGTGGGTCTTAGATAGAGAACTAAGGAGTGGGACAGTAATTTCAGCAGTAGATCCCAGGAGTCACCATGCCGTTAGTCCCTAGTCCCTTTCGCTTCCTTTTCTGAATGTCCAAGCTGTTTCTTTACATTTGTTTTCCACTCTCTGGTTTGTTTCTACTACCTGCCTCTCACTTGCAGAGTGAAGACAACAGTTAATCTCCATTTCCTTTCCCCTGCATGAAATAAACACTAAGTAATGTGTGTGCTTTGGAGACAGGGCAGATCCCTGCCATGAAGGACATCTCTCTTCTTCCTTACTCTCTATTGCCATTTTTCATTTCTAAATCAGACTGACAGTTTCTTAGAGCAGGGACATTGTCTGTGTCAGGGAGTAAGCACAGCATGCCTAACGCACTGCAGTATGCTTGACAGGCCGTTGGTGTAGACCGTGCTAGGAAGGGTTTCTTATGTATTAATTTCCTAGAGTAAATCAGTCACTGGAAGTTTTCTGTCAGACAGCTCCTTTGCTGAACCAGGTGTTGGGTGATGACAGGTACCAGAAGTGTGAAAGAGGATGGTGGCACTGCAGCCTAGGGACAGTGGAAGAGCGACCAAGGATTTGGTTGGTGCAAGACCAATTGTCTCTGCTACAACTACAGCCCAAGCGCCATGCAGGGCCAGAAAGCACCTAGGCACTGCTTCAACAGCACTGGTCATCTGATCCAAACCTCAGCTTGTACAAAGCAACGGTCTGATAGTAAATCGTTTCAGCTGTTCCTCCCCTTCGGCCATCCCTGCTCTGTGGGGCCTCTGCAAAGCCCCATAAGGAAACCCACAGCTCCGGGATGGGGTCAGCTCTTTTGTCAAGATCACTGGAGATCATGCCAAAGCCAGTGCCAAAACTGCTGTGGGCCTCCAGCACTGGCAAGTCTACCAGTACAAATGAATTACAGGGAATGAACGTAACAAGACACGTCGATGGAGATCCAGGGGAGGGACAGAGAGAGGGGAGGGAAACATGGCAAAGGATGAAAAGAAAAAGAAGGGACATAGCAGACACAAAATGGACATAAGGGTAAATGAGAAAGGCAAACTGGTGATACCTTTTGTTAAATATTCATTGAATAATAGTTTGCACAATTACAGCCAGAAGCAACATTAACAGCAGGCAGCGAAACTTCACTGTGCTGGCAAGCTGCATTCCTCTTCCAGAAGTCACTCATTCCGACCACTGCAACACTATCAGTGTAGGGCTGTCAGTACATGCGATGCCGGAAATTTTCTCAGGCAAGTTTTTCCTACAAACTCCTTCCGGTATAAGAACATACAGGTGGAGAAACTACACCGTATGTCACCTATGCATGGAAGACAAAATGAAGAATCCTGTTATTTGTGGCTGGTCTCCCCACTCAATGCTGGGAAAAGCTGGATTGGACTGCACCTCTGCCTTCCATGCTTAGAAGAGCATGAGCAGTAAATAATGTATCTGGAAGCTTTTTCTGGCACGGACAGATGTGTATAGACACAGAAAGGAAACACTGCTTGTTAGAAGGTCGGCATATATTGGTTATGAGCACGGGAATGTTCTCACAGGAAACACTGAAGGCTGTGCAGAAGTAAACATACCTCCAGTGTGGAGTGGCACGGTGACCCAGCTGAGACCCTCTCTGGGGACTAGATTCCCAGGGATGATGCACAAGGCCCTTGGGGTATTTACACAGCCTGTTCTCTAAAAACCAGCTGCCACTCAGAACAGTTTATCTTCTTTTCCTGATTATTCAGTCTGTGTTCTCTTTGCTCCTCCTGGCTGCTTTTCCTCCAGTTCCTGGAACTGTGAGGAGCACAGAGGAGCCTCTATAGCACCTGTGTGTGCATGCCAGGCGCAGCAGCTGCCGCATCCCCCGATGCTCAGTGCTGCCTGTCCACCACACACATTTCCACACCACTGGGCAACAGGCTACTTCCAGATCCTTCCCATGCAGGTTTGTTCCTAAGACCAGAAACTTTGTATTTTCCTTGAGCACGAAAACTCTGTTCTTAGCCCTAGGCACCTCTGCATTTTGTGTTTCATTAGATCAAGAGGGCTACCCAAAAAGATCCACCTTCTTGCCGCCAAAATTAGGAGAGACAGTTCCAGCTTGTGACAAGCCTGGACGAACTCCAGTAGAGGCAGAGGGAATAAAAAGAGCGAGGGCCTCACTGGATTCCTGCATTTAGGTCCTGCAAAAGGCTCCAAATTCCAAGAGCCTTTCAACAGAAACAGCATTTAAAGTGGACACAGTTCTAGTGCTTCTACAGAGGGTCAAAGCCCTTCTTTGTCTCTGCTGGCAAAGGCTTGTGTGTCCATATCTGCTAGATCTCCCTGCAGGGACACAAAAGATGCTCAGATACTTGTCGTCTCCACTTGGGCTGGAGGAGCCCTGACTTCCACAGGATTTCCAAACACACAAAGATTAAGCAGGCCAGGCTAAACGGCTGGCATCTCTTCAAATTTTGCTTACTTCTTGCAACAGCAAGGCTCAGAGGGGTGCATTATTCTTTGTGGAACAAAGAGGGTACTATCTACCAAGCTTTTGCTGTATAAAATCAGTTCAGTTCAGTGAAATTCACGTTTGCTGCTTGCATGCTCCCTACTTCCACAGGCTTGCTGTCTCAACTGCCTTCATTAGTCCCATTATTTTTTGACTCAACTGCTGTAACAATAAAAAAATCAACATGAATTGGCCACAGAATACAATTCACATCTGTTTCTGGAACCCAGCACCTAAAAGGGAGATAGATTTCTTTATCTACCCAGGCCTTCTCTAGAGTCATAAGAAAAATGCACAGAAAGAATCCTTATAAAATATTATCTTCAAAAAGAGAAGTACTTATTAAATGTGCAAACAAAAGCTTCCCTTGCTACTTTCAAGTTCTATTAGCATTGAATATGTCCATTTAAGAACAGTGGAGGAGAGGAGAAATGATAATGTTACGATTCACGAGTTGTTCATAGCACCCAAGGATGTGCTGTTTAAACAGAAAAAAGATTTCTTGCATGCTGCCTTCTCCCGAACCAGTTCTTACAGGGTAGGAATGTGTGCCTTGATGTTCTTACTACTGAGGGACCAGGGGGGCTGCCTTGGTGGGTACGAAGTCTACGGATGTTTACAAGGTAGGATTTCTACAGCATACAAGGGAGCTAGTCATCAGCCAAGGTTACTTCTGGCTTAAGCAATCAGTTCAATGGACTTTAGCACTGTTATAGAACTGTAACCTGAAGTCCTCTGGGAGTTTGAACCATGCTGTTGTGCTCTCACAACAAGTAATTTGTGAGGCATCTCTCCCCTTAGGAGTCCGTATTAGTCAGTAACGTGAAGCAGCTGTGAGCTCTCTTTGGGAGAGAGGTACTCCCAATGGCCAGAACCTAGGTCATACTTTCATCAACTCCCATGATGTTATCTCACAGCTTTTCAACAAAGCATGTAGCCACCTCTTGACCACTTTAACTTTCTCATCAAGTTCATATTGTAGATTTATAATTTTGTTTCTCCACACAAAACATCCAGCATCATACCCAACTTTACCACAACTCTTTTACTGCCATTTCTGCTACTGCTGTTCCATTGGCTCCTCATTTGCACTCCACAGATGAAATCCTGTTCCAGCAAAATCAATGAAAGCTTTGCTACTGACTTCTGCCAGACCTAGCTTTCTAACTAGTAGCCTCTGGCTGTCACAAAACCTGTATCTTAACCCAGATACTGTTTCTGATTTCAGATATTTTCACAGCACAATTCTTCTAACCATTCAGCAATACACACATCTAACAGCCCACTTGAGCTCCTATTTCTGCTTACATCAAGTAGATAATGTTTTGAAATAGGCTGCAGCTTTCACCTACCCTCAGCCAAGTTCATACAGCTGTGGCCCATCAGTTCAAAGATAAATGAACTCAAGCTGCCAAGATGTGATTCTGGGTTAACAGGGGCAAAAATAAAGCTATGGCCAATTGAGAAGGAAACATTAAGTTGTTTCGTATTTTGAAACTGATTAGGCATTTGTACAGAGACCCACTTAAGTCCTAGAACTAGGCATCCAGATCAGTCAGTACTGGCCCAAACAGCTCGCTCTCTCTCCCAAAATAATTACACCTTAACTCATCCCTGCTGGTAGTGTAAAAGTAGCTGTAAAACAAATGGTGCTTGAAGTTGCTTCGTGGTGGTTCTCTGGGGAAGGAAATTTGGTTCACAAGCACCACCGTAGTCCAAGTCTGCATGTCCCAGGTGCTCAGAAGTTGGCAACAGCCCATCCCACAGCGATTCTACTGTGCCAGGCCAAGCTTTGCAATGTGTTGTTATTAGTCTGAGGTGAACTGTAAGACACACTATGGCTGTCTAAACCAGTAGTCCACCACAACACCCACTCCCCTGCCCTCAGGCCCAGTTTTCTTTTGAATGGAAAGCTGGAAGCATGGCAGGGAAGAGAAGGCAGACCATTACACATCCAGGCTGTATCCTGTCAAGCAACCAGGATGTGACTGCAGTGCGCATCTGGGCCTCTGAGCTGGAAAACGGTCCCACGACTCACAGTTCCGGTGTGCCTCTCTGCCTCAAAGGTTGCTGTGAGCATGGAATTGCCCTGTGGCTGGCTATAAAGCCCGAACAGCTGACTGTGTGAGACCTACCCCATTTTCCATTGGCATAGTGCTGTGCTGCTGCATTGACAAACTCACGGTGGGGGCTTGGGCATGTGATTTCTCCTATTGTTGTTGAGGAAACTTCCCTAGTTCAGATCTACAATGACCTCCAGCCCTTGCTGGCCAAGCTCAAGGTTACTGTGTTGCAGGAAATTCAGAGGTAGAGGCCAGCAGAACTAAAGGCACATCTAACAGCAGGAAAGCAAGCTGGTAGTCATTATGATGTGTGACACCACTTGTATTCTCATACAGACTAAAGGCCACAAGTGAGACTGGGGGGAGGATTAATTCTCCTAGGTGCTGAACAAACCCGGAGTGACCCTCCACCCTTGCAGTTTACAGGTGTAAACCGGGCTTATGTAAAGGAAAATTTCTAAAGTTGCAGCATTTACTTGCTCGCTTTTTTTGCTCTGAATACTTTCACTTACTTAAAGACCAGAAAACTTGAAAAGAGATCAAACCAAGAAAGGCTGGAGTCTGCAAGGAGCTGTGTGGCTCAAGCCTACAAATTATGATTTTATAGAGTTAGTCTGGTTTTGGGAGTGATGCAGACAATTATAAACAAATCAAGGCAAGAAGGAGAGAGGTAGGGAATAAATGTCAAAAGATCGTAACTTATTAAGAGAAGTCTTCATGCATGCCCATGAAACCACAGACTGCATTCTCTCTTTAGATCAAGTAGGAGTCTCTAAGCAGACAAGAAAGAAAAATTTCTCCTACCGGAGCTCTGTCAATAAAGGTTCAGCTGATTAAAACAATTGCCCAACACAGAGGATAAAATAAATTTGACAGGGTGGTCTATTACTTCTTTCAGTGACAACCCTTCTCCTCTCAGTTACAAATAATTACTTAGCTTTTCATTAGCTATGTTGGAGGCACGCATCCATTTAGTATTTGGAATTTTTCACATATAATTCCTTTCTGAATGATGAGTGTGTGTTTAAGATTTTACTAAAGGAATAGGGACAAATTCTGCTCTTTGAAAATTTGATGTAAATCTGAAGTGTCTGCCCTAATATAGACTTACACTTGTCGTTAAATCAGAGTAAATGAGAGGACACTTTGGCCTCGTGATACCTAGCACAGGGCCAGGAATATAATACAAGAAAGGGTTACTTTCTAACTGCTTGTAAGATTTAAGTCAGACAATAAATGATAATAGTAAGTCTTTGTTTCTGAAAGGAGATATTCAGTCTACCCAAAGCACCATCCGAGTCATTAAAGGATTCCCAGGTGCCAGTATTTGGAAAGGGTATTAGCTATTCAAACAGTTTAGGCAGAGGTCTCTGCTGTTCTCTCTCCTGGGTCGTCTCAGATGTCCTCAATCTCTGCCCAGAACTGAGTACAGGCAGCAAAGAAAGGCTGGAAATTTCAGAGGAGTAACATTTTCTCCAGAACTAGACAGAACATATTTTTCAGTCTTGCGGTAAAAAGGAGGAAACCCCTCCTTTATTAGCGCTAAGCAACTCCAAGGCTGGCAGGGTGAGGGCCATACAGTGCATGTGGAGGGACAGACTCTGCAGCAGATGCTGTGCAGGGAGCCCTCTTTTCCTCCCCTTTTCAGATATAATTTACCTGGTTCCACTCCATTACTGGGAAAAGAAACCACATGAAAGTATCAGCATGATGCAGCTGGGTTCTTCAAACAAAGCAATTCAGCAGCAGATTGGAGGAGTGAATCCACACAAAGGCAAAAGGCTTGCTGAGGAGATGAGTGAGCTCCGCTGACAAAAGTCAGTGCCTCAGAGACAGGGATGCAAACACAGCAGAGAGGTCTCTGCGTGTTTGATGCTTGGAGGGTGCAGACAGTCATCTGAAGCCACCCACCCCACCTCAGCTGGTGTCTGGCTCCTGCACATTTTTAAAGATTAATAGTTCTAAGCAGGTGCCTGAGTCTGAGCAGAAATTTCAGACTGGGAACTATTTTCCTGAGGAGGAAAAAAAAAAAAAAAAGGTGTTGGAAATGGCAATCACTGTAGAAAGTGACATGAAAAAAGGCCAGTGGTCTCTGACTATCTGGCAAAGGGAGGGATGCAGATATCTCCAACGGGAATAACCTCTGCCTAGATAAAAGCAAAGCTAACTAGAAGGAGCATGTTTTCTGAAAACGTCATCTTTAATTAATGAGATCTGCCTTGCTGATTACTCTGATCCCAGAGCTCCCCTGGATTCGCTTCCTTACTTCTGCTCTGGGCTCTCAGGCAGTAGGCCAGAAACACTTATCCCATCATCAGCTTGCTGCATGCTTTTCTCACGCATCACCCAGGTCTTTGTTGCCCCTGTGCTTAAATGGTTTACAGAGGTTCTGCCTGGAGCCATCTGCAAGCTGCAAACTTGTTGGGCTTTCTTCCAAGGACAAGTTGACTCAACCTTGTTATACCAAGACTGTGCTTACTGATGGCTGCCGATTCATTCCTCTCTGTCATATGTAATCTTGGTCATGGCTCTGAAAAACCTAAATCGTTCAGGTCCCTGCCACTATAAGACATGCTCTTCCACCACTTTGCCGTAGCAACTGCAGCGTGTAGAGACAAGATGAGTGTCAGTCATAAAAACTGAACTTGCAAAGACCAGGGATCATTGTCAGCAAGCTGCTTCCAGGGAATCACTAAAACAATTTGGCAGTATTTCATGCAGTGCCTGTCCTTGCTTAGGCTGTCTAAGAACCCCTTTATTATATTGGAGTATATATTTGTGTATATATTAACTGCTAGTGCCAAGACACTAGGATGATGGGCAGCCTGAAATGCGGCTAATACCTATACCAATGCATTAAATCCTTCTGAAGCCTAATCACAGCCAGGACTACACTTACATAGCAGTTTCTCACCGTCCTGTTTTGTCTTTCCCAGGGTTCCTCAACAGCATCCTCCTACTCAGACTGCTGGCAGTTTGACTGGCAGTATGGTGGCTGCAAGGTCAGAGGGCTGCATCTCACCCCTCTGGGTACCTGAAAAACACAAAGACAGACGTGTGTGTTCAGCTGCCAGCTAGAAGAATCACAGCTGCTCATGTGATGCCTGGGCAAGATGATATAATCAGCACATTAGTACTTCTTACCCCAGTAAACTCTACCTGTCCCCTGTGCCAAGAGCAGTCAGGAAGACAGAGGCTATTAGGGGAGTGATGAAAAATACGAAATGAACCTTAAAGACATAGAAAACTTCATGTCACAAAATGACAAAGCTCTTTGGCTCTTGTGCCTTCTTCCTGAGTAGGGCCGTATAACACATAATGTCTGCCCCGGATTACGCCAAAGAGAATCTCCAGGGAAGACTTGTCACAGTCATCCCACAGATTCCTCTTTTATCTCAGCACAGCTGTTCCCATCCTGACCTACTAGCCTGATTCCTTGCTGCCTTCTTACTGAGAATGCTACTGCGGGTATTCGATTCCAGATGTGGAGGAACCCAGCCCACAGCACACATTGTACCTTCACCCCTTCCTTTCCGAGTCTCCCAGTGACTGCACACAGCTAGCTCCGGTCTCAGTAATGGAGACACTGGCACTGGTCCCAGACAAGCCAAAAGACCCACATTCTTTGGACAGCTTGCAGTCAAAGTATTCCCAGAGTTTTTCTGTATTCAGTACGATCTCCAAACCAGAGGAAAGCGTCTATATTATACCAGGTAGGGACACCCCTGGTCCCTTCCATTCCTGTTAAACTGTTACTTGGCAGCAGTTCCTTACTTCATGCTCAGCACAGCTCAAGGCTTCATTTTGCAGCTCTTGAAGTTTGTCCAACTGTTTGTCACCCACAACCTCCTCCCCTTCTGTCAAGCAGCCACCTATCATGCCTTCCTTATTGAGAAAAACTGTACTTTTCTTTCTTGTTTCCTATCTTTTACTATCCTTACACAGTAATGACTTACACGCAGGAAAATGATTCAAAACCACACTGTTTCTGAAGCCAGACAGTCCGAACTTTTGAGATAACTGGAAGGAAAACCAGACCTTATATTCAACACACCTGGGAGGAATAACCCCAATCTATTTCTTGGTGCATCAGAACCAACTGCAGCCTGTCCCCACCACACTGAAGTGACCTGGATGATGGATACCAGTATAACTCGTGAGCAGTGTCAGTCTAATGGGTGCCCAGGACAGTGAAACAGTTTGTCCTGCAAGAGTATTTTGAGGGTAGCCTTCTTAATCTGTACCAGCAGAAATGCTGACATGGATTAATAACTATTTTTCTTTCTCTTGAGATCGGGTATACTACAGAATGCAAAGGAAGGTGAGCTAGCTTCCTCCTAAATCACTGAAAGTTTTTTCAAATGTTTTATAAAGCTGTGCAAGCATACAGGAGTCACTGTGCACTCAGCATTAACTTACAGGTACTTCAGGATTTTTAACTCTGATGCTGTAAACAGTTCTGTGAGCTTCATTCAGTACCTTGCTCAAGATGAGCGGAAGGGAACCCGAGTTTGATTTCTCACCCAAAATGATGCCAGCTCTAAATGAGTGGAGCTGGGAGGAGCTAAAGCTGTTTGGCACACAGGTACACACACGTTCTGTGCAAAGGCAGGAGAGCTCAGTCCTCTGACTGGAGCTGCTGGGCATTGCTGGAGCATGGCACCTTCCCTCCCTGAAGCAGGTGTCCATGCAAAGCCGCCTAGCCAGCAGCCGGCTGAATGATGCCTGGTGCCTCTCTCCCCTCCTGGCTGCCCGAGTGCTGCTCCAGCCTGGGATGGCAACGGATGGGAGAAACTGCTTTCAAACTGTTTAATAGCAGTGATGGTAACCTCTGACCTTAGTGAATAGCAGCGCTTTTGACCTTTCATTTGTTAAATAATGCAACCACTTACTTCCCGATCCTTATCAGTGTTCAGTAATTGGGGTCAAGACAAAGCAAAGCAGAGTACAGTTACCCACCAGACTTCACTGAACCAGGAAGAATTTCCTTAAGCTATAGATTTCCTTTTTGATAATCTTCAATCAGGACTGGCAAAAACTAGACACTGGGTGGCTCAGAAGATCCATAACAGGCTAAAGAGCCTCTCAGCTGTTAGCATCTGGTTTGAATCCAGCTGTGGTCGACAGTGGCAGAAATTCACTTCAGATCTCAGGTTGACTCTGACTGGTTTGCAGTTCTGTTTACTAGCCAGAGAGCCATAGCATATTAACATGTGATTCTAGAGACATCAGTGATTAAATGAGCTCACAAAGCCTGAAAATGCCTATTCCCATAGAGAAAATCAGACTATGGCACAGTGGTAGGTGACAGCATGGACAGAAAGTTTGCAGTCACTCCTACATGTTCTGCCTGATTCATGTCTAGGAGAGGTGGTTAATCTTCAGGAATCTGAGTCGCTTTTTGTGTGGCGTACATAAAACTAATGGGTCAGATTGTGTGCTGCACAGCTCCTTAAAGATTTCACGTGACAGATCAGCAGGTGACGATTGTTACAGGCAGCAGTTCCAGGATCACTGTTTTCCTTAGAAATGAACAGGAAACATATGAAAAAGAAACCCAAGAATTTATGATGTGACAATGGATTTAAATGTAAGTGCATACACATATATTTATTTATATAATGCACACATATAAAAGCTTCAACTTCCTGAAGATGTCAAACAAATTCTGTTTGTTTAAACAGCCACACAATCTCATTATTTATTGCATTTTGTACTAAGTCAGGTTGCAAGGGCAGGGACTGTTTCATGGCTGTCTGTATGGGATTCAGCAAAATGAGCTCCCAAAGAGTGACTTGCACAAAGAGTGAAAGCACAAAGAGTGCTGTCGTTTATAAACGAGCCAATTGATTATAGATGTACACGAGCTAGGTAAGAACTGTAAAAAAGACACTGCAAGTAATGAGATTCAGAGGTTTGGATTTTTTTTTTTTTTTTTTTTTTTTTGCTGCCGTTCATGTAACAAATGAGGAAGGTGGAGCCCTTTGTGGTATCCTTTGTGGTGTAATTGTATGCCCTCCT
Organism: Falco punctatus; assembly: GCF_963210335.1. NCBI lineage: Eukaryota > Metazoa > Chordata > Aves > Falconiformes > Falconidae > Falco > Falco punctatus. The sequence continues at coordinate 112,756 of NW_027660213.1, read as the reverse complement.
GCTTTTGGACGAACATTTGGATTTGGGCCTCTTGAAATGGAGGCCATTGACCTAGGCAGGGCAGCCACCCCTAACCGCATTCCGAGCGGGCTGCTGCCCCTCAGGGCCGGGGCTGGCTCCCCACAGGCCCGGCACAGCCTGCCCTGCCTGCCCAGGCTCTCCAGGGCCCTGCTTTCTCCGCCGTTCCCCGAAGCCCGCGGTGCCCCAGGCCTGCGCACGGCCTTCGGGCCGCGGCCACCCTGCTCCCCTCAGCTCCGCACCGCGCGGGAACGGCCGCCGCCTCGCGCCAGGCACTGAGGTACACCGGCCCCGCGCAGCTCCCGGCACGCCCGGGCCCTCAGCCCCGGCACACCGGCCGCCTGCGCCCGCCGGCGCCACCGGGAAGGTGGGACCCGCCATTGCCGTGCATAGTTTATGTCAGCGGTTAGCACTTATAGCTGCAGCGAGTTCTCTAGATATAGGATGTAACCAAATGGGCACAGAGGGTTGGTCTCAACTCAGTGCCCATTGCTCATCTAGGACTGCAGTTAGCATGGCGTGCAATGCACATCATTGATGACTGATGTCACCCATTTTCGGCAAGTCTTTGGTCTTCTGTGGAGTCCACTGAAGAAAGATTGTGATTCTTTCCTATGTTGTGGGCATTAGAGAAACGATATGATACTCTATGGTGTGACGAACGTTAGCCTAGCTCACTCTGTTAATGGTCATCAGTGGCTGTTTGCAGGTCTTTCTTTGATGGAGGCAAAAAAGTTAAGTTCCTATTTCCATTTCACTGAGCCTGTTAAGCTGAAGAATAAAACCCTGCTGGAAAAGGCTGACCTCAACCCATCCACTTACTTTCTAGACTCTCTGGAGCATGATATCCCACAAGGTAAAGGTAGAAGAATCGACAGATGCAATGAAAGGGAAGGCAGCCTTGAGTAGTCTGGGAAATGCTGAGGTGACAGGATGCAGGTTACTATGGAGTTTGGTATGCTTGTGAGGAGCTCCTGCAAATCTGTAAAGGAATTGTATCCTTTACTAACTGTTGTACTTAATTCCCTTCTTAAGCAAATCTAAATGCTTACAGTGGTAGATGTAAGTGTACCAGAGCTGTTACATCCCCACAACAGATCTGAACACATCAGCAGTTAATAACCCCTCTGCCTGAGTGGCATATTGTCTCTTGGCTTCCGTAAAGCCTGTGACAGCTGGTGTCCCTGTGGGGAGAGATAACTCTGCCAGTGACAGAGGGAATTTATGTGGTTTGAAGTATTGAAGAGACCTCTTGTCTCACCCAGTATTGCTGCTCTTTATCTAAATGGGCTCTCATTAACACTAAGCTGGTATCTCTGAGAGGCTGGATTCAAATGTTCCTTTAATAAACTGTGTTAGATGCTGCAGTGTGGAATAATCTGTATTCTAGTGGGATTACACTGGAAGCAGAAAGGAAGATGTGCCTACTGGAATGTATTTTCAGTTCACATCTCTATTGTTCTGCTGGACAACTGTTAAGTATATTTAAAGTTTCTTCCTCTGGCAGGCTATTTCTCTAAAGAGATGGGCATGATTTTTATTTGCTTCTAACTACCTTTTGCTGATTTGTTGCATTTTTTTGGATTGGGCCAAGTGTTTTCATGGCCTGCTGTCTAGAAAGAACAGAAAGAAAGATTCTTGGGTCATAGTCAGAACTTAAGTTTGCTATTTTATTCCTATCCTGGAGTAGCAGGATAGGATAGTAGGTGACCTGTGCCTGATGGATTTGGCTGGAAGGACAGTGAATTACCAGTGCTCTGACTTTCAGACTTTATGTGTGTGTGATTAGACAAGATACATATATATATATCTTGTCCAATCTTTCCTTTGACTGAGAAGGAACGTAGTGAGCTCCTGCCTGAATTCTGAACATTTCTGACTGTTCAGAGCATAAACAGTGCTAAAATGTAAACCGTTGTTCAACTTACTGGGAGTGTCCTTGCTGCAGTCGTTTTACAAAGGTGTAGTCTGGAGGGACTGCACATTTTTATGTATGCTGGCCCATTGAGCTGGCCCTTTTGACCCAAAAAGGAGTATTGCAAGGGAGATTAGGTCCTAGATACCTCCTAAGAAAATTTTAGCTGCAGTTTTGTATGGTAGTTCAGGCATTGCTACTGTTTGCATTCCCTGCCCACCCTTTTTTTCCTAGGGTTTGTGGTAGGGAGACCTTTTAATTTTGTGAGGCCTGAAACCATAGAGCCACTGCAACAGGCGATAAATCTGGGGTGCTTTCTATGTTTCCACTAGAAAACAGGCACCAAGGGCTAAGAGCTTTGTTGCTAGGTAGGGCCTGACGGCCGGAAGATCTCGCGCTGTACGGAAACACAGGGCCCCCCTCCAGCTAGCCAACAGCTTTTGGTTTATGATGTAAGCAGACGGAAGTGACATTGTAAACCTAGGCTATATAGTGCCACGTCGTTCAGCAATAAACACCATTTGCCATCCACCACATTGGTGTCTGTGAGCTGATGGACCGTGTGGCCAGGGGTCGGCCGCCGTGCCGTTCCTGAGCCAGGTCACCACGTGCCTGTAAAGGCAATAAGTGGTGCCGAAACCCGGGAACAATCACCTGGAGTCGGGTGAACGGCGGCCGGAGCGGCAGGACCAGCCCGGTGGGGAGGACGCTCCCGGACCAGCCAAGAGGATGGAAGCTCTTGCGAAGGTCGTATTACAGCTGCATAAGCAGTGGGGTATTGACTGTAAGCCCAAAGATTTTACTCTCGCAGTCGCGAGACTTTTGGAGCTGGGGGCCATTGACCAGCCGGTGGATATACTCCACCCAGATGTGTGGGACAAATGTTCCCGCGCTTTATGCGATGAAACGATGTCTACTGGTAGTGGGAAAAATCTGAAAGCGTGGCGGAAAGTCGTCCAGGCTCTCCAAAAAGCTAGACACGAGCAGGAGACCTGGAAAGCTGCCAGGGATTGTCTGTTAACCACCCCGCGGGTGGGAATTGGGGCGGCTACGCAAACCTCACGCCCCCCGGCTGAGGAGGGTTCCGTCGACCCTCAAAGCCGACAGAAAAGTGACGCGCCCACTCAGTGTCCGAAAGACTCTAACATCTTCAGCTCGCCCACAGACTCCTCGGTGAACTCCTTTTGGGGCAAACTGGCGGCAGAGGCCAGGGGCGCTGAGGCGAAAGCTGAGGCTGAAAATACACGGATTGAACCACCACCATATGTGCCCCAAGATGTCGCCGAGCAGCAAGAAGAAGGGCGGGGCGAGACCGCCCCCGGCGGGAGCAGGGGGGGAGCGCTAGAGTTAACAGGCGCACACAGAGGAGAGGGGGAGGAGAATGGGAAGGAAAAGAGTGATTGGCATGACCAAAAAAGGGAAAAGAGCACGAGTGAGGGGCGGAAAGCTAATCAGATTGACCCTCCCCAAAACCGTCCTTATAAGGCAGGCGCCTCCCCAAGCGGAAGGCAGGGCGGGCAAAAAGGGAAAGAACCGCCCAATTACACAAGAAAGGGGAGGGGCCGAAGCCCGACCACATACCACCAGCACCCGGAAGTGAGCAGTCAGTCGGGCTCTGACTCCGGCTCAGACTCTGCATGGGAGACTTGGCTTGCAAATACAAAGACCAAAATATCACCACTCACGGAAAAAGAAAAACAGAAGGGGACAGAAATTACTCTCACTGATTGGAGAAAAATACAAATTGCATGTGCCGATTGGGCCCCATCGGACGCACTAGCATTCCCGGTCCGAGTGACGGACGGGGGACCGAGGGTTCATTCGCCCTTAAGCCCTAAGGATATACAAGCGATTGTTAAAGCAATCGCGGACAAAGGACTCAATTCGGCCATGGTCTCCACCCTCATAGATGGGGTTTTTGGGGGAGATGATTTGCTCCCGTTCGATATAAAACAGACCTGTAGGTTGATTTTTGACGGGGCAGGGATGATTGTGTTTAAACAAGAATGGGAGGAGAACTGTGCGAGGCAGTTAGCCCGAGTAACCGGAGCGGATCATCCGCTACACGGCTCCAGCCTACAGCGGTTGATGGGTACAGACCCAACAATGATTACCCCCCAAGCACAAGCCCAGGGCCTGCGGGCCCATGAAGTTATGGCAACCACCCGTGCAGCTAGAGAGGCTATTCGCATAACCTCTAGAGTTGTTGCCAAGCCATCGCCATGGTCCACAATAAAACAAAAAGAAAGCGAGAGTTTTACACAGTTTGTAGATCGCCTCCAAGCAGCAGTCGATTCCTCGACCCTGCCCCCAGAGGCAAAAGGCCCGGTTGTCGCAGACTGTTTGCGGCAACAGTCTAATCTAAAACCCAAGGAAATCCTGCGATCGCTGCCACCTGGGTCAAGTCTCGCAGACATGCTTAAACATGTAGTGAGCGAGGAACACCTGGCCCCAATCCAAGTGGCCGTTCGTGCACTGGCTAGCGTGATGATATGCCCCAAATGTGGCCAGCCAGGCCATGCGATGATTAATTGCCCCCAATCAGGAGACCCGCCAACGGCACTCCCCCCGCAAAACCGATCTAAAGGACCATGTTGGGCCTGTGGAAAGAGAGGGCACCTCGCGAAGGAATGCAGACTTAAAAAGCAGGGAAACGGGAAGGGGAGGGGGCCCCCGGGCCGCACACAGCCCTCTCCCACTTGGGATGTCAGGCGGCCCCATTACACCAACCCCAGACAGGGGGGGTCACTCCCGAACCCGTTGCCCCCGCAGGAAGCAACCAACTTTATGGCCCAGCCAACGACCCCACAAACCTGGCCTCCGTCCCAGGGACAGCAGGGACCGCCCGGTGGGGGCGAGACCCCTGGGTGGCCCTGGCAGTAAGGTGTGACAACCCGCCAGTGGTGTGGGGGATCTGTTCCCTCCATAATTCCCTAAATGGTACCACCTTCAGTATCCCCTTTTTGATTGATACCGGAGCAGATGTTACAGTCATTCCTGAAACGAGCTGGCCCCCACATTGGAAATTGGAAGAAGCCTCCATGGTGGGTGGAGTCGGGGGATTAACCCAAGCTCGGAAAAGTGCTCACTTGGTAGCAATCACGCTCCACACAGAAAAGGGACCAGAAAAGACCATTACCCTCTTCCCATACGTCATGTCAGGAGTCCCACCCCTGTTGGGAAGGGACGCCCTAGCCTTATTAAAAGCCAGGGTGACAAATTTACAGTAAGGGCCACTGCCGTACACCCACTTCCACCGATCAGACTGACATGGAAATCGTCCGACCCAGTCTGGGTCGAGCAGTGGCCCCTGTCAAAGCCTCGAATGGATGCCCTTCTTGAGTTAGTTGACCGCGAACTGCAACGAGGTCATATAGAGCCTTCCACTAGTCCATGGAACACCCCAGTCTTTGTAATACCCAAACGAGCAGGCGAGGGGTTTCGTCTCCTCCACGACCTGCGTGAGGTAAACAAAAAAATCCAGCCAATGGGTCCCGTTCAAACACTGTTGCCCATGAACTCCATGGTTCCGGAGGGACAACCTTGTGCTGTCCTTGATATTAAAGATTGTTTTTTCTCAATACCTCTGCATGAGGCGGACAAAGAGCGGTTTGCTTTTTCTGTAGTGTCTCCAAACAGCCAACGCCCTAACTTACGCTTCCAGTGGAAAGTGCTGCCCCAAGGAATGATCAATTCACCCACTATCTGTCAAATCACAGTAGATCGAGCACTGGCACCGGTACGGCGCAGTGACCCGACTGCGACTATCATTCAATATATGGATGATATACTGATTGCCGCACCATCAGGCAATCAGGTAGACCACCTGGTGACAATCATTTCAGAAACCCTCAAGACAAACGGGTTTGAAATCGCGAGTGCAAAAATTAAAAGAGGACCCTGTGTCAGTTTCTTGGGAATGGGAATCACAAGTTCTTATATAACACCTCCTCAAATAAAAATCCGTCGAACCGTTAAAACACTCCATGATATGCAACAGTTAGTGGGGTCTTTGCAATGGCTCCGCAATGTTGTCCTGATCCCTCCCGAAATCAGGGCCCCCCTGTACGATCCTTTGAAAGGGAAACACCCATGGGAACAAAAAACTCTGACGACAGAGGCAGTAAACTCTCTCGACTTTATCGAACAACAGGTGTCATCAAACACGCTCGCCAGGTGGAACACAGCTATGCCACTCGATCTGTATGTGCACTTCACGGAAGGGGGGAGGGTAGGAGTGCTGGCCCAAGGCCCTCCTGAAAAAGCTCAGCCAATACAATGGATAGTCCTGGGGAAAACATCACGTGCTTTCTCTCCAGGAGTCGAGTGCCTCAGTAACCTCATCATGAAAGGCAGGAAACTCGCCCTAAGGCATCTGGGCATTGAGCCAGCCAGAATATACCTACCCTTTCGCAAACAGCTCCCAACACAATCAGTGGCAATGTCAGAATATCTAGCTATAGCCCTCGCCGGATTTGGGGGGGAAGTCCGGTATGCCACAAAGCCCCCCTGGACTCAAATGCTAGCTATTGTAGACGTCGACCTCCCACAGAAAATCATGGACCGGCCCCAACAGGGACCAACGGTCTTCACAGACGCATCCTCAGCGACCTCAACCGCGGCAGCAGTATGGCAGTCGGGAGGAGAATGGCACTGTGTCAAAATGACCGATCGTGCGATCTCCGTCCAACAGCTGGAAGCAGCAGCTGTAGTGCTGGCATGCGGTCTGTTCCCAACAGAACATCTCAACATAGTAACTGATTCAATGTTTGTGGCCAAGCTTTCCTTAGCCATGTCAGGGCCCGGCGTGTCAACATCCACAATAGCTCTGATGCTAGAAGAAGCACTTTTTTCCCGAAAGGGCACTATATCGGTTATCCATGTCAACAGTCATAACCCAATCAAAGGGTTCTTCCAAATCGGCAACGACAAAGCAGATGCCGCTGCAAAAGGGTTGTGGACACTGAAAGATGCCCGCCAATTACATGAGTCCCTCCACACTGGAGCTAAAGTGTTAGCAAAGAGATGTGGGATCTCGGCCACTGACGCGAAACATATAGTAGCTACATGTCCCCACTGTCAAAAAGCACCATTGTGGTCTAGCAGAGTCAACCCCAGAGGTCTTAAAGCCGCTGAGGTGTGGCAGACAGATTTTACGCTCTGCCAATTGCTAAAACCTTGAGCATGGCTAGCAGTAACTGTAGACACATATAGCGGGGTGATCGTAGCGACACAACACCTTAAGACCGACGCTAAGGCAACCATCCAACATTGGCTAACAGCCATGGCGTGGCTTGGCATCCCTAATCAGATCAAAACGGACAACAGCCCAAATTTTGTGTCTAAAGCAGTCCAGGCGTTCGCTCTGAAATGGGGTATTACTCTGATACACGGTATCCCATATAATAGTACAGGACAAGCCATAGTCGAACGGGCAAATCAAACTCTGAAATCTAAATTAGAGGTATTAGCAAAACCAGAAGGTTTTACCAACGTCATTCCCTCAAGGGACCAGGCACACTTATTAGCAACAGCCCTATTAGCTTTAAACCAGTTCCCCAGGGGAGACGAAGTGAATAGCCCTGCCCAGAAGCACTGGGCCACTCAAGCACTAGAAGAAGGTCCGTACGTCATGATCAGAAATGAGCTAGGAGAGTGGGAACAAGGGTGGAAATTAGTTCTGACAGGGCGAGGGTATGCTGCGGTCAGAAAAGATAACAGAATCAAATGGTGTCCACTTAAGTCTATCAAGCCAGACCTCCAGAATAAAACTAATGAAAACTGTGAGTTTTTATCTGCAGGACCGGATCATCGGACACCCCCCTAACCAGTATACCCTGGTGACAAGAGAAGACGACGAGTCGGCAAGCGGCCTGTCCGCATCTGAGAGCTCTGCACCGGCGGAGTCCAGACAACGGCGAAACAGCTCCCGCAAGGCGGGGCTGCGATGTTTTTGTGTGATCTCAATTTTGGGGTTCATAACGCCGTCTAGCGGCTTGTATGAACATCAGCCATGGGAATGGGTACTGGCAAGATGGGAGGACCAGAAGATACTGCAAAGGATAGTTACCCCGGGATCCCCTAGTTTTCAAGTATATCTCTGTGACCTAATCCTCTCAACCCCCTGTTCGAACACTATAATGTATTATATGTGTCCCAGCTCTAACCCCGGCAAATCTTACTGTAACGTCCCTTATCAGTATTACTGTTCTCGCTGGGGCTGTGAAACCATTGCATCTGGCTGGAAGGTAGCGAAACCAGACCCGTTTCTTAAAACCAGTTGGGGACCAACAGGCTGCACCCCTAGGAGACCAAGTGGGATGGGAAGGACAGTATGCCGAGGGAAATGTGACTGCCAATATATTTTCTTAAACGTAACCAATGAAAACGACCTAGGATGGACCATCGGCAAAACTTGGGGCGTTAGATACTGGCAACCCGGCACAGATAGGGGGGGACTGTTTTTTATTAAAAAACAGGAAGTAAAAAGCAGAACAGCGATTGGCCCCAACGTCGTGATCAAAAGTGATAACCAGCAAAGAAAAGAAAACTTGCAGACTGCCATGCCCGCCCCAGCTGATCCCTTACTAACCAAGCAGATAGTTCCCTCAAGCCAACCTAACATGAACCTTCACCATTTACCCGACAAGCCATTTTTAGCGTGTTAGATGCCACCTTTCGGTCGCTGAATCAGTCAAACCCGGATCTCATGAATTCCTGTTGGTTATGTTATGACGTGTATCCCCCCTTCTACGAGGGCATTGCCCTTGATGCTTCCTTTGATTATTCATCAGACAGCAATCCAACCCAGTGCAGGTGGGATACACCATGGAAAGGAGTTACCTTGAACTAAGTCAGGGGCCTGGGCGTATGTATTGGTAATGTCACCCTAGCAAGCTGGGATAGTGCTGTCTGCACAAGAACCGTTGCTGTTGACAAGACCCATAAATGGGTGATCCCATCCGCACCCGGAATGTGGATCTGCCATCGATCAGGAGTAACCCCCTGTGTGTCCCTCAAAATTTTTGACGATTCTGCTGACTTTTGTGTACAAATTCTGATTGTTCCTAGGATCCTATACCATCCAGAAGAAGAAATGTACCGCTACTGGGGAGAAGCCAATAGCAGGCTTCAAAAAAGAGAAGTACTGACAGCTGTAACAATAGCAACGCTGCTTGGTTTGGGAGCAGCCGGCACGGCCACGGGAGTGACCTCCCTAGTGACCCAGCGACGAGGCCTGCCTCAACTGCAAGCTGCCATTGATGAAGACCTACAAAAAATCGAGAAATCCATTACCTTTTTGGAGTAATCCCTCTCCTCGCTATCAGAGGTTGTTTTGCAGAATAGACGGGGATTAGACCTCCTGTTTATGCAACAAGGAGGCCTCTGTGCCGCCTTGAAAGAGGAATGTTGCTTCTATGCGGACCACACCGGCGTAGTTAGGGACTCAATGGCCAAATTGAGAGAGAGATTGGCTCAAAGAAAAAGAGACAGGGAAGCCCAAGGGTGGTTTGAATCATGGTTTAAGCAATCTCCGTGGCTAGCCACCCTGATATCCACCTTGGTAGGTCCGATTGCAATAATCCTGCTGACACTGATCTTCGGACCCTGTATATTAAACAGGCTTGTGTCCTTTGTCAAGAGCCGGCTAGAAAGGGTCAACATCATGTTTGTAGAACACCAACAACTGCTTTAAAAATGTACTTGATCAGTATTTCCCCCGATTCTCCCTGGCTCTCCCCAAATATCCCAAGCTACACTCCATTACCCCCAGTCGCTTCCCAAGTGCCAATTGCTCAGTGTGCCTTATCTTTGTACTCTTTTTTAGAAATATTTTTACTATTTTAGCCTGTTTAGTTAAGCATGGGGTGGGGGGAAATGTTGCTAGGTAGGGCCTGGCGGCCGGAAGATCTCGCGCTGTATGGAAACACAGGGCCCCCCTCCAGCTAGCCAACAGCTTTTAATTTATGATGTAAGCAGACGGAAGTGACATTGTAAACCTAGGCTATATAGTGTCACGTCGTTCAGCAATAAACGCCATGTGCCATCCACCACATTGGTGTCTGTGAGCTGATGGACCGCGCGGCCAGGGGTCGGCCGCCGTGCTGTTCCTGAGCCAGGTCACCGCGTGCCTGTGAAGGCAACAGACTGTGTTAGATTAAATTGTTTGCAGTAGTCATTGTATTAAATTAATTGTAATTGGCTACAATGCTGGCTTATCTGTTTTTGAGTTTGCTGCCCAATCTTTAAATCCTGGTAGGCTGACAAATGGGACAAGCTGGTTAGAGGAATGAGCCTCTTTCCAGGGAAAGCTCCACTGACTTGAACTTTAAGCCTAAACTATCACCTTACTGCGTTTACTTTGTGTGTGTTAATGCTTACCTGATAAATATATTTCAGTTGATTTATCAGTTTAGTTACAAGTTGGAGTAAGTGGTCCTTGGCTATACGTAAACCTCTCCTCTGCTTTTTTAACATGTTGTGTGTCATAACACTTACTGTTGTACTTCAACACAAACCGGGAATGATTCTGGTAGTGTTGCAATCTAACGGTAATACTGCATCATCTTGTCTGTGAAGAGAAGGGAATCAAGCCGACTGTCGCTGTTCTACCAGGCAGGGTGGACACCCGAACAGCTTCGGTCTCAATGCCCAAGCCTGGGCCCAGCCCAAGAAACGACTGGCTGCTTCAGTAATTTGGCCATAAGGTATTAACTGGTTGTGTGGGAAGGTGCCTAAACAATACTGTCTGTTCTTTGCTTTGGTATGTCTCATCTGTAATGGATTCTTAAACGTTGGGTGTTGCAGGAGGCTTGGAGAGGCTGTGCTGGTCCCTGGCTGGCAGGCCGTGCCCTGTGGCAGGGGCTGGGGTCTGCGGGCGGGCAGAGCTGCGGTGTGCAGGGGCGCAGCCCGTCCCCCGCTGAGTCACTCTGCCGGCTGCTCCGGGGAGGCTGCTTTGAGCAGCGCTTTTGCTTTTGTATTCCTCTTGCTGAGAGGCAATGTTTTACTTTTGTTCTCATGAGATTTTGTCACGTTAGCTTTAGGCCCGTTTCTCACTTATTAATTAAACCTGGTCTGCGAAGGACTGGGGCTGCCCTTCTTCCACCCGTGCTGTGATGTCATGTGCAGATTTTGTATGTAAAGTCTCTGCTCTGACATCATGGCTGACCCCTGTGCAAATACCTGTCTTGGGCTCCAAGTGCAGTATTTTATACACCCGTTCAAGCCACCCACCTTATGGTAATTACACCATGACAGTATTTCCCTTGTTTGCTTATAGGAGATTTGCATGGAATAGGGTTTTAGGCTTTAAAAAGGTTAGGATACAGCCCATCCCCTACTTCCCTCTACTTCGCTGATCCAGTTATCCTCTTAAAGGAATTAGAATGGTATGACACTACTGGCTCTTGGGGAAAAAAAAAAAAAGGGACTGTTTTCTAGTGCTGCGTTACTTTTTAGGTGCTTGTACATTTGTTTTGGTGTCCCATTCCCTTACCCTGTGGTTCATCCTAGTATCTTTTCATATTGAGTCAAGGCCAACCACTGTGTCCCTCACCACTGCTCCTTTCGCTATAGGAGCAGGCAGATAGGGCAAGTAAGAAACAAGCGGTAAAAGTGCCGAGCAGAGGATTTGGTTCTCCCTTTCCCAGGCATCCCTTTGATTTGCTTTGTGACTTATTCCATGGTCCTTTATTACCTCTTCTTTAAGAAAAGATAGGTATTTACCACACTGCCATAACGTGAGTTTTAATTAACCCACAGCTGAACAAAGCAAACCAGACCTAGCACAGATAGTTCTGTCATTCATTGGCATGCTTTAGGCGGGTAAAATGGGAGGAGGTTTACCCAGAGACCTGTCTTCCCTAGTTGTTTAGCTCCTGGCACCACCACCTATCCATCACCTGCCTCAGTCCTACCTTTCTTTTCAGGATTGTGCAGATTATCAAGGCATATAGGTTGTGTGAGGTCTTGATTTTCGAGCCTTGCTTCTTTGGAGGAGATGCCCTTGTCTGCACAAGGGGTGAGGCATGTGTCACTGTAGATGTCCACCAAGAGCTGGACACCTGGCCATCCTGACATGAGGTGTCTTGAAATAGATCTGTATCAGTCATGCCAGTCTATACATGTGCAAGACATTAGGAAGAGCTATAAGAAAGCAAATGCAGCGTAGTCGTGTATTCTGCACATACACACCACACACCGTGGTGTTCTAAAGCAGCCTTCTGCTTTCAGCCTCCCAGGCAACGTTACTTTACAGGACTGTGCCTTTTTGTGGTGGTTCCCAGGCTCGTTCAGTCTCTTACTGAGCCTTCTTTTATGGATGGATGGTTTTTCTGTCGTAGGTGATGATCAGGGCTTGTATGTAAATCTGAAGTTTGACAGGTAATCTCCGTGGAGCAACAGTGGTGGGTAACAGGTAAACTGAAGCCAGGAAAAGGCAAGAGCACGCCTGCAGTTTCAGGCAGTGAGGCTGTAAAGAGGCTGTGTAAGGACAGTGGTGATGACTAATACGTTGTCCTTTCCAGATGCAGACTTGTGGGGTTTGTGGCAAAACAAAATAACGTCAAAAACAAATAAAAAATAAACAAAACGTCAGCACAGGATACAGATGCATCCACAAGTCATGACAAAACGAGCTGGTTTGCCTTTACAATTCATTTATCAGATCACTTCCTGTTCCCATTTTGAGGCTAGAGGCTAATGATTGATAAGTATCACTTCAGGAACACTACATGGTGCTCAGCTCAAATGATGCTCAGTTAAAAAGCAAAACAAACAAAAAAACCCCACCCCCACAAAACCCGAAGAGTGTCTGTTTTGGCTTGAAGAGTATTAAGCAACCTGGGAGGACAGCTGAAAACACTTTGCATATGCCGAAGCAAACAAGAATTTTTGTTGCCCGTTTGGATTTGGGGAGTATACAGAGATGTTCATATGCAACGAATCAGTCCTCAGTTCAGAACTTAGATGCTCATTTGCCTGGGGGGGATGACCCTCCTATACTTTTTTTTATTTAATCAGTGAAAACTGCTAGCTGGGAATTGATTTGGGGGATCGGATCCAGAAACACCTTTCTCTGAAAGGCAGCAGTAACAGCAGTTCAGTAGAAAGGATAAACAGCTTATAGGTGTCTTCTGACACTGAATATTGGTCTAGGACCCAGATTACTAGAAATGCTGTCCTTCCAGGCTTTCATAATAATCTAAACGTTTCTATAGGTTTTCTATTAATTAGGATACGTAGGGGTGTTTATTGACCATTGAGAAATAATTCCAGTGTTTATCAATCTTGCTGTGTTGTTGGCCGCTTCAACTTGCTGGAATTTGCCACTTTTAATTTGAGGGCAGAACTCTGTGGTTCTTATGCCTATTCCAAGAATTCACGAGGGAGAATAAAAGGCTGTGTGTTGTTTTGGGGTGGGGTTTTTTGTTTGGTTTGGTGGGCTTTTTTGGTTGTGATTTTTTGTTTTGTTTTTTAGAACAACAACCGCCTCAGACACACTGTCATGTCTTAGTCACCTCCTCATTTTCTAGTTCTGTGCAAACGTGCTGCATTAAAATGACAGTCTCTCTCAGTCTGCCCTTACGGAGCCAAGGCAGTTACGGCTGCGATTCCAAAGAGAGGCTATGTCCTTTATTTCATTTGATTCCTATTAGCTGTAACAGAGTCACTGGACAGCATTGAAGGATGCTTTACTCAATGTTCTGTCCTATTTTTGTTTACCCGATTGCCTTAACGGCACAGAAACCATTAGGAACAGCCTTCAGCAATAAGTATTTAGACCCTGTTCAGAGCTTTGAGCACAGCCATGTGAGTTATCTGCTCTGTTTCTCTGTGCTGCTTCAGATTTAAGTTTTTAGAGTAAATGTGGAGTGTGATCAAGTACATTTCGGAGCAATTTGCAGGCACTGCTTTTGGAGCCCGTCACAAACTGCCAATGTGAAATAACGCCTCCTGCGACGCTCATCTGCATGGGAAGCTGTGGGAGCAGCACTAAGCGAGGGTTGAGGGCAGAAGGCTTGAGGCTTCTACTTCTTGCCTACAGGTAACAAGCCTGGCCCCAACCAGGGACTGGGGCTCTATGGAGGAGTTTTCCCTGCCTGCCACGTCCAGTTCCCGTAGCCTCTGGGGAGGGACGGTTTCTGCAGCTCCCTCTGTGCTGATGCTGCAGGCAGCAGCTGAACCAGCCGGGCTGGAGCCTATAAAGAGGATCGGAGAAGTGTACTGAGTTTTCCGATGTCCCATCCTAAGCTAGGTGCTCCCTTGTTTTTGGACCAAGGGCTCTGGGGATCTGTGCTGAACTCTTTACAGTTTATTGAGCCTCCTGTGACCAGATGTGGTGATGACCCCGCTTTGCTGAGGGGAAGGATGTCTGATGTTAACTAGTCATGTCCAGTGGAAGCCTGTGGGAGTTAACGTGGGCATAGAGAGTTCTTTAATCCAGTGCTTGGTGGCACAGACTGCTTTAATTTTGACTTAAATAAGATAGGCACTTGGAATGCAAGCTGCAGAGATGTTCCACTTACAAGCAAAGCATTTGACCGTTTCACTTTTTTTAGAAAACTGAACAGGCAGTATAAATAAAGGAAGCAAGCTGAACTGTAAAAAAAAATAAAATAAAAATCAGTGAAGCTATCAAGGAACTATGTGTACCCTCTAGAACAGGGGTCCTGAAACTTTTTAAACAGGGGGGCGGCGTGCAGATGAAGTGGCAGGCAGTCATCTGCAGTTGCTTGGTTCCCTTCCCCGCCCCCTCCCCCCCCAACCCCTGGCAGGGGCAGGGGGGGTCTGTAGATACTGGGGGCCGGATTGAGGACCCTGGGGGGCTGTATCTGGCCCGCGGGCCGTAGTTTGAGGACTCCTGCTCTAGAAATTCAGCTAGCTAACATACCAGTGGGTGAGATTTGTGCATTTTTCTTGGTGGAAAAATATTTCTGCCCTGTGAGCCCTGAGGATGGCTCTGATAGCAGGGAGAGGCAGTTTCTATCACTGTGCAGAAGGGTGATGCTTCTGCTTTCCTGGCTGGGTTTGGTAGTGCTGTCAATGGTGATTGTGTGGCTCTACCAGATCAGTCATTTGAAATGTTGCCGCTTGTTATGTATAATTGGTGGCTTTGGTCTGGTGGGAAGCTAGATCTGCCCTTCACGCTGTGTGACAGGCCATCAAGACCATGTGTCAGACTGGTTATGCCTTTACTGGTGGCTATAGAAAATCAGAGGGCAAGTGCTGCTCCTCACATTCACTCTTTCCACCTTTTTGCAGGCTCCGTGAGAGAGCACCTAGATGTGTTTGACGTGTCTGGGAATGAAGCAGACATGGCTTTGCCACCTCCATCAGGATCTCGGAAGGGGAAAATAGTAAGAGAAGCTACCAAAGCCGCAGCAGAATTGGGACAGGGGAGATGGGAGCTCCCAATAGGGTTGGACATTTGGGAATTGTGTGCCAGACAAGTACAGAATAAATGCTACATGTGAAGCAAAGACACCGTAAGGTGAGGAGTGTGTGAAGGGTGTGTTTGTATGAGAAAGAGCAGTCTGAAGGCACAAAAGGAAAATTGGTTGAACACAAGGATAAAATAAATGAAAACATAAAGCAAAAGCAAGAAAACAAAAGTAGTAGGTAATGTTTATTTGGAGGGGAGTGTGTGTGTGTGTAAATCCCAAGCCTTAGGAATAGCCTGCAATTTCAAAAAAAAAAAAAAAAACCACCCCCAAAAAGGGCAGGCCAGGGGGAGAAAAAAAGAGACTGGTCTAGGAGAAACATGTAAGAACAGGGAAAGAACCTGGAAAGGGCATGAGGTTTAACGAAACATTTGAGTTGCCACTAGCAGCAGGGATGTCCACTGTTAGCCTGTATAAATGTGTGATCTAGTGGTGACACGGCCTCTCCTCTTTCTCTTCTCGGTCCCTGTGCTCCCCTAATACATCTGCCTAGTCTGGGCTCGCGTCCTGCCCCATCGCCAGGGTGTTTGTGCTGTGGCCAGGCTGAAGGGTCCTTAGTTTCTATTGTGCTTGTGGCGGTTCACTATAGTACAAATAATGGATATAAGCTAATTATTAATGTAAGCTATGTTGTCATAGGGAGGCTGAGTGGGAGAGAAAATTCACTTACAAAGTAAAGGTTTTCAAAGAAAATATTTACCAAAGAGCTTTCTCTGTTGATGTGTTCTGTACCTTGGAAATGGAGACTGACTGTTAAAGAAAACCTTGAGTAAAACAAGAATAAAAGAAAAATAACTGAGAGGTTACTGTGCCATGTGCACACTATTGCCAAACAAAGAACTTCAGACTTGATGACAAAGCTGTATATAAGCTTGCATGATGAAATCTGAAGCTGGATAAACGCAGCTTGGTTTTCATTTATAGTTTAGTGCCCGTCATCTGTCCAGCATCATAAAGATCTTAAAGCTGAGCCAAGTTTTAGGAGACCCTGGGTGAGTTATAGTTTCTGATGGAAACCATGCAAAAAAAGATGGGCTTTCATGCCAAAGCAGATAAAAGTTAGGGTTTTGACTGTGTTATGCTTCAAGTTTCAGAATTAAAGTCTAAGCTCAAAGTAAAATAAAACCAGGACACTTCTGGCCAACAAAAGAAAAAGTTAACTGGAGCTGCTGCTTGCTTGCTGCTTTGTTTTGGGGTTTATTTCTTTTTTTGTTTGTTTGTTTGTTTTTTTTTTTTTTTGTTGTTGTGACAATCTGTAGTCTGCCTTTGTGCATTTTTTTGTACTTCCCACGTTGTCAGAAATGAAAATGGAATACAGATTCTGTTCTGCCTTTTATTTTCTTGTTGACAAACTCTAGAGACTCAGCTTCTGTAATAACTAAGCCTTAGCAAGTAGGTCTTGCTCTACAGTGTCTCTTGGGAGTGGTTGTTACTACTGGCTCTGCTCTAGAGGAGGAAGACAGCTCAACTTGTGTTTTCCCATTGCAGATGTTGTCCTGGAGAAGGCCATGCATAAGTGCATTCTGAAGCCGTTGAAGAGCCATAATGAAGCAATGTTGAAAGTGTTTCATGCTGCAGATGGTTTTTGGAAACAACTGAAGGAAAACCTTCAGGTGGTGTGGCAGAGGAATCCTCAGGAACTGGGCGTGTTTGTTCCAACACCAGACTATGTGGATGTTGAAAGTCTGTGACCACGCAGAAGATGTATTCACCTGAAAAGAAAGTCATGCTGCTGCTGAGAGTTTGCAAATTGATTTATACTGTTATGGAGAATAACTCTGGTATGATGCTTCTTGTGGTTCAAGGTCATTGTTTTTCTAAACCTGGGGTTGTGTTTTGGTGGAGGAGATGAGACCACCTGATTCTGCAGCTTTGTCTCCTCCTCCTGGAGCTCTTGTAGCATCTCCTTGCCCTTTTGAGAGGGATTCTTCCTCTCTGCTTCCTTCCTGATCTCTCTGCATCTGGCAGCACATCTTACAAATTCAGTGTGAAGCAGAGTTGTGGAGCAGCTTAAAAAAAAAAAACAACCACCAGCTTTGCTTGACTGTAGGCATTTGAATTTGGCTGTCAGAAAGGCTGTCCTGTAAGCCTAGAATTTGACACTGGTTCTAAATTAGTATTTTCCTGGAAATCGTAATAAAGGATGCACCCAGTATCTAGCTGTAGTAATTCAGCAGTGTGTATGCAATATGACAATTACAAAGGCTCTGTGTTAATGGCTGGAGGAAAGCAGCCCCTGATCCAGTGTTTTGGGTTTGCTGTGCCTCTGAACGTTCTCATTTGGACAATTTCTTTGTGTTTTTGCAAGAGAAATAACATCTATTTTTACGCTGTAGCAGGAGTCCCAAAGTGACTTGAAACCTAGATGGTGAAATGGAACCACAGACCAGTTAAGACCCGCTTGATTAGTCAGTGGCACAGTTAAAACGCTGTGCTGGACAGCATGAATTCATAGGTGCAGCTCTATTGCCTGACATCTTATCATACGCTGCCGTGGTAGGTCACGAGCTAAGGTGAAGCAATGCTGGTGGTAGTGGAAGATTTTTTTCTCTTAATAAAGTATAAGCTGCTGCAGGTGGTTGGCAGTTTTCTTTCGAGCGCTGAATCTGCAGCTGGGCTCTGTGCCGATCAGGATGCTTGCTTTCTTTTGAGACTTGAGGTGAATGGTGAAAGCTTGAGGCTGTAAAAGACCCCCAGGCACTTTGGCAAGATTTGGGCAGGAGCTTAGACCTGGCTTATTTCTGTGCAAAATCCTGCATTTTAAAATGTATATAGGAATCTTTGCCCAAAGTGATGTAAACTTTGGTTTTTTCTCCATACTGTATTATCACATTGAGTAAGGTATTCCCAACATGCAAAAGAAAAGTACTGAGAGGCTTCTGGTGAACCATTGTACTGAGGGGCTTGGGCTAAGATGCAGCAAATGCTCCTTGGGGTTGTCTTGCTTTGTCGTGTAAAGTTTTAAAATGTGGCATCGAGCCAGCACCTGTTTCCAGTACCTGCTTTGTCCTGTAATCTCAGCCATATAATAGTGTAATACCTGGAGGGTATGTCTTAGCTGGTCTGACTTTCAATATCAGCCCTTCAGTCCTCTGGAGTTTCGCCATAGTTTAAACTGGCTCCCGATCTTGATGTTTCAAGTGACCATCACACCGCTTCTGCAATGAGCACAGTTTGGCCAGACCCAGAGATCTAGCCACATAGCGTTTTCTAAAGAGAAAGTTTAAATGCGGTAAGAGGAACACATACAGACCTAGGTACAGCAGAGCCTCTGTGTTGCGTGCTGTTGTTACTGATGATGCTTCACCAGCTAGTTGGGAGTTACGTGAGGCTTTGCTCACTGGTGTTTCTAACCATGATCCATCAAGGAAATGCGCAGAGTTTTCATGTAAAATCTAATAGGCTTTTATATACAGGCTTCTCTGCTGGGTTTCGGACTCAGGAACTGATACTTGTGGCTGGATCCTTCCAGAAAGGGGACGTCGTCCGTGCACGTATAAAGAAAATGCCCATTGATTTTCTTTTAGCCACTGACAGAAGTGCGGGTGGAGGTCAGGCCAGACTGGCATGGCTACCTCTTGTGAGTTCACCAGTTGAGCTGACACCAAGGTGAGCCCAGTCTTTAAATTCCCTTGTGTGCTTCAAGGTCTGCGTCATCCAGTTTGTGCTCGTTAGAAGTACAAGATGAAGCTGGACGCTGCCCACCAAGTGTCCGATGATGTTCTCTTTGCTGCACATCCGTAACGAGAGGCTCTAGAGTAATACAAACCTGGTCAGTAAAGGCAGCAAAATAACACTTTCCTTTCAAACACCGAAACTGGTAAAAGGGTGTGATTTGTCTATCGCTGCCTTTGTTCTCTTTGACCCAGGGAGGCTGTTTGGAGCTGATGACTTCTTGCCTGTGTTGGCATATGTGCTGGCCCAGGGTGATACGCTGGAGCTGGATACTGAAACTGAATACATGGTGGAATTGCTGGACCCATCTTTGCTGCATGGAGAAGGTAATCAACTGCTATTAGAACTGAGTGGAGGGCTGGGGAAGGGGGATTCTTCCTCACCTCGTTTGAGTAGAAACCCTTTTGACGGAGTCATGTAGTCGGTGATGGCGGTAGTGTAACAAGAGAACCTCGTAATTATTTCCACCTTAAAATAAGAGAAGGCTGGTTAGCTTGCAGAGTTACAGCCCCAAGTGACCTGGGAATCTAGCGACGTCTTAGGAGGGAGTATGTTGTTTTCTGCCAAGAAGGAGGAGGCGCCCTGACTTAGCAAGCAAACATAGGCTGTGCAGGTGCCAACTGTGGTTATCCTTCTGTGCCTGAAAATGTCCCGAGAGTATGTCTGGGTCTGCAGCATTCAATTGAGTTGTGAGACCTGGAATGGGACCCAGGTTAGGTGCTTTGTAAAATCTTTGGGGGAATTCTCTGCCCCTCTGGGGAGAGTGCTTTTGAGAATGGTGCCCCCCTTAATGATCCTGGTTTATGCCCGATACTTGCTTCTCACAGAGTATTTTTATGAGGCCTAGGAATATGTTTCTTAAGGCACTCTTGAACAATGGCTGAAGTCTGCTAGAGGCAAGGAAATCTCCCTCCTTTGTTTTCACGGTGGTGGTTTTAACAAAGAGGTATTCTGCCAGCCCTTGGTAGGCCCCAGAATCTATCAGTTTATGAGGAAGTTTCAAAGGTTCTTGTGACCAAGCTCAGCTGTGAGTTAAGTATATGTGTATACGTCCCATTTCTGCTATCTCTTGGGTTGCTGAAATTGCTGTATCCTTTTACATGCCGATATGCATGACAGAACTGTGTCGGGTTTCCTCCGGTTCAGTACTAGTCTGTTCCCTGCTTTGTGTGCAGGGTGCATTGTTCAGGAATCTTAGGACAGAAAATACTTGAGATGTGAAGCTGGAGATCATTAACACGCTTGAAAGGCAGAAATATTTACTGGGCTGTTAAGTCGTGTCGTTTTTAATGTAGTAAAAGTCATTCATCTATTGGCTGGCCCTGTCTGTGCACTAGTTAAACTGTACGGTGCAGGAAAAATTGTTTAGTGCTTTGGGGTTGTGCGGTACAAATGTAAATGTATTTTCCAGTTTGTCTGGTGGGTCTTGCGTGTCTTCCATGTATTGAACTCATCACAGAGCTGAAAGCGAGAGGATGCTGTCGGTAATACAGAAAGCACTACTGTGAGCATAGACTGCATCTCTGAATGACTCCACAAATAGACCGTGCTGCCTCTTAATTGAACGCTCCCACTCAAATAGTTTACTTAAAGAGCAAGAGAAATATATGATAGCCTGTCTTCTGTTTCTCCTGGTTGCTGAGGACTGTTGCCTCCTGCTGAGAGTCCTTTTCCTTTGTGACCTGCAGCTCCTTTTGTACATCGGCAACTCTGTTGTGGCTGTACTTTGTTCTCCACTCATGTAATAAAGGTGAAGTCTGGAGAGCTGTACACGCTGCCTCCTGAACTAGTTGGATGTAGTGTTGGACATAGGTGAACAAACACAGCCTGCCTTTTAAAAACAAAAGCAAAACCTTTGGGATGCTTCCAGGTACAAATCACACGCTCGGTCATTGCTTTGTTGCCACTAAGGGGGTCACTTTTAAGTTCCTGAACAGTGGTAGATGGTCTTTTATGTCGTTTAAACAGCTGTGTTTGTTTGATCCCTGCTTGAAGCTCAGGACGAAAACAAATCGCTGTTTGGAAACTGTTTAGAAGAAAACTCATGTTCCACCTTTGTAAAAACACTCAGGAGTAAAGGAGCGACACTGGTCATTTAAATAACCGGCCACCCCCAGCGCTAGCGGACCCAGAGATGGATACTGTTGCACCACTTTGATAATATGGAGCCCAGGCAACCACTGCATAGCTCTTAGCAGCTGAGAACACACTGTCCAGTATTTTGCAGGCAAGTAAGCTGTTTTTCTTTACGTATAAATATTTTGGCCATAGAATGCAGTGACTTTCGTGTATGTGTGCATCTGTTTATTAAAAAAAAAAAACCCCAGAAATCGTTTGTACTTTTGACTGTGACCCGTTGGAACTGGCGTGGTGTTTGCAACCACTGTGAATTGTTCTTCCCCTGCTGTCCTTCACAGGAGGATATTCCTTGGCAAGTGCTTATGGAGCACTTTTGCTGATCAAGAACTTCCAGGAAGACCAGGCTGCCCAGCTGCTGAGTTCAGAAGCTAGAGATACTCTCCGGCAATGGCACAAGAGGAGGACAACTAACAGAACAATGCCTTCAGTTGATGATTTTCAGGTAGAGCTTTAGGCTGAAGAGAAAAAAAGCCCAGGGGATGGTTGTTTTGTTGGAAATCTCCATTTGAGAAGTATGATTCATAATGATTTCCTTGGGGCCACAAGTGGTGTGAAGCAGTGCTGAGAAGATGGCTGGCAAATTTGCCTCTGTTTCAAAGTCTTTCCACTTCATAACAGAGTGTGGTTATGATGGTATAAAGGAAACACTAAATAATGGAGCTTTCCCACTGTCCTTTGTATTTAAGTCGTGCGGAGCGAGGACAGACCAAATTGTATTTTCGATTCAGCTTCTTTGTACGCTTTGCTGTTAAAAAGAACAAACCCAGATTTCCAGTGGTATAAATCATCACAACTCCCCAGTAGCGATTGGTGGCTTACCGTGGGTAATAGAGAGGAGACTTGGCAGAAAAGCTTGCCTACAATTTGAAAGTTTAAGCAAGGAGTAGAGTTCTGTATTGTGGATGTCTTCATGTTTGTAGTTTGTTTTGTGGGGTTTTTTTCTCCCCCCTCCCATTTCTTACTGCTCTTTCAGAGTAGGGCAGTAACTCCAACTGAAGAATAACAAAACAGTCGGGATTACTTCATCTTTTAAAACCAAGTCTGCATGCCTTTCATATAGGAAAAGATTGTTACGTAGATAGGCGTGCTGCTGTCTGTCCAGATGCATCAGTTTGCGAACTGAAGCAAGGAGGATGTTGGAATCGAGAAGGGATTTACTCCTTTGTGTCTGGTTGTTTACAGTCCATACCACAGTGCAAAGCTGCTGGAGAGGCTAACAACAACCGTCAATAAGTTATGATGGAGCTAAGAGCTTGATAAATGAAGGTATGGGGTCATCAGGAGGTAATTAAACCTTTCACTTGCGGCTCCTTCTGTTTTATCAGTGTCCATGCAAACAACCACAGCACATCACTGAACAGGAAGGAGCTGGGAAAAGCAGCAGTCTCCCACAATATGCCTCTCTTAGGAACAGGAGAACTGACAAACAGAAATTCCAAACTGTGGCAAGCGCACAAAGCTAGTCCATCTTACTGGGATCCATTTTATATTCTGCTTACCTGTAGTTAGGTGTCACATTCAAGTACCTTGAGTCTTTGTTCTTTCTAGCAAAATATTACGCTTAATAGGAAAATTAATCACCTTTGTATTTCTGCTGGATGACTAAATGACAGAAGATTTTTTTCAGCAGGATCTTGTATTCAGTTTCACCTTCTCTTCCTCAGCAACTGAACTTCAGCCAAGCTACCTGTACAGCTGGACGCCGTGCTGGATGCTGGAAGATGCAGGGGAGCACAGGAAGAGCTGGCACCAGGTGTGTCCAGGGCTGCTCCTTTGACTCTTTGAAAGAGAGCCTCAAATCAGTAAGGTCGCTCCGCTTCCAGGCTATGCTTGGCACAAATTCAAGCACTTTGCTGCCTGCCCAGAATGCCAGTTTTCCATCTCCCTTCTCCACATCTGCAGTCCTGACATGAAGCACCTTCCCTACAAGGTATGTGTAACACAGCTTCAGCTCAACTCATCTTTCCCACATTGAACCAGGATGTGGTCACTACATGTCTGTGGTGCTGTCTCACAGCCTTACCACCAGCTTTTGGGTCCTGGAAAGGCCTTCATCCTCCCTCCCTCAAAAGGATGGAAAAGCAAAAAATCCGGTATTTTGATGATGATGAAATACAACTTGCTGATACTGCATAAAGAATTTTGATACTTACTATATGAGTTACAGGCATTTGCACAAACCTCAGCCTCTCCTTGAAGCAATCCTGTCCATCTAGAAGCATCGAAAAACAGGTCTTCTCTGTGTTAGCTACGTTAGAAATTGAAACTGTAGTGTGCTTTGCCTTATTTAGAGCTGATTTGATTTTTTTTATTTATTTTTTCTTCACACCAGCTAACAAAAATGGATTAGTTCTGCTCAGTCCTAATGGTTTAAAAGCTGTTGCAAAGTTCCAGTGTTTCAGTCTGCAAGCTATCAAAAGTTTATTAAAAACCCAGAGTGCTCTTTGGAACTGAAGTCATATGAGCATTCTTCTCAGTCTTAGCTTTTAACAGCTTGTTCTTAGGAAACGTGAATTTTTGCCATTGTGATTTAGCATGCTTAATTTATTCAGTGTACAAACATAAGTATCAGCTCAGTAAATAAACAGGTCTTTCTTACTGTCATTTTTCCCATCTCCTTTCATTTTACTGCTTTTAGTTTCTAATTGCAGTTAGTTTTTTGCAAAAAAGCACGTGATGGCAGGCTGCTTTGCTCATGTGTCCAAAAGTGTTTTGTGGTTGGGTGTGTTTTTTTCCAGTTGCTTTTTATTTTACTTTTTAAATACTTTTTGAAAGATAGAACTGCGTTTCCTTGTAGGGCTTGTTTAGAATTAATCTATGTTATCAGTTGTGCACATGTGTGAATTTCAGCAGAGAAAAAAGATCCAGCTTTTGCCTCATGATCATACGGATTTACTTTAATGTTGCAGAGTAAATTTTCTTTCTGCCTCCCTCTAAGCCTGTTAGATGAAATTTGGTTACATCAGGCTCAGACACTAAGTTGCCATCGGTTAATGTGATGGAAATGTCCTGCATGAAAATGGATTGCCTTTTGCATGCTGCAGCATAAAGAGTGTGAATGGTTTATCGTGCAGCAACCTGTGGATCAACACCCTTGTGTGTTGCTGGCAGAGGGTTGGGTTTTTTTCTTTTTCCTTATGATGAACATATTGCGTGAAGCTTCTCTTCAATAGTATTGACCAGCAGTTGCAGCATCATCTCTTGGGCATGCTGCCTCTTGCGGCGCAGTTCCTTAACAACCGAAAAAGAAAGAGCCTCCCATCGTGGTCCCCCTGCCCGACCCTGAGTGTACAAGACCGGAGCAACTATAGTCTTAGCCATTTCTAAATCCACCTCCCTTAAAGCTTGTTTCTTTATTTTTGCCCACAGATCGCGTGGATCAGGAGAGTATAAATCAGGTCCTTTTTCAGGGTCTGTCAGTCCTGGGTCAAAGGGATCTTCCTCTGACGGATACTCAACTGCATTGACACCCAGGGGTTTAGAGCACTGTGACTTAGAGGCTGGTAAAGAGCATGCGACTCCTCTTCCTCTCCTTCCTCTGCCTTTTCTTCTTGTGCTTTCATAGTTTCAAAAATAACTCTCCATGAAGAGAGCAGACGGTGGGACTCAGTATTGCCTTTTGTCACAGAATCCCACAATTTCACCCCTGTGTTGTTCTGAAGTTCCCGTGCAAAAATTGTAGATGCAGTCACTGCGGGCATATCTACTTGCACCCACTTGAGCATTGCTTTAAGGTCATGCCCAGAAATACTTTTCTCATGTTTGTTAGGGAGACCTTTCATAAGC
Source organism: Falco punctatus (assembly GCF_963210335.1). Taxonomy (NCBI): domain Eukaryota; kingdom Metazoa; phylum Chordata; class Aves; order Falconiformes; family Falconidae; genus Falco; species Falco punctatus. Next base: position 87,781 of record NW_027660213.1, on the reverse strand, counting down.
TCATAAACGTCTCTTTCTGGGGACGAAGCCCGATTCCCCATTACGGATTTCCCACAGCTCACCTCTCAACTCCGGAGGGATTTCAGGCTGGCCGGCTCCCGCTTCCTTTCAGCGGATCATTCAAAGTTCTGTGGGATTCGCTGCAAGTCGCTCAGGTGATTCAAGAGCCCCTCCACGTCGGATCCTTCACTGGATCATGTCAGGGTCACCAATTTGTGGCGAATGAGGAGACGGGACACAGCTTGATGCAAGCAAGATGTCAGTTTATTAGTGATTTTCTTACAATTATATACGTCTCTACCTTCTACATATTACACACTGATTGGTTGACATTTAAGACACACCGTTTAAACAATAGGAACTGATTAGTTTACCTTATCATAGCAACAATTCCTATTCTAAGATTAGGGGGTTTCTTTCTACGCAGCTTTCGTGATTGGCAAAGTTCCTTATCAGCACTATGCGTTCCCTTATCCGGCTACTTGTTTCTCTGTCCGTCTGGCTGCCTCCTCAGCTGTAACGGCTCAGGGGTCTGCAGTTAGCTTGTTCGTTGGTTCCCAGGGCTTGTGCCCTATGAGTTCTAACAAGTCTCTATGCATCAGGCTATCAGTACTTGGACTCTTGTTCTTGAGGCCTTGTCCTACAGCCTCTGATGTTTATTTTGCTTCACAGCATTTAGTTTCCTAGTAAGGCCAAACACCCAGTCCCGTTAAAACCACTGATGTTTTCAATGGGGCTTTAAGACTGCTATCTGTTCGTTTGTAATTGCAGGGTTAGAATGTGAGCCAAGGAAAGGAGGATGTCAACTTACGAATTTGTTATGCCTGCCACAGTCTTATCACCAACGTCAATTCACAAGGTGGCTGTAATGTACAGGAATCACTGGTGTGCGTTTCACAACTAGAACATAGAGAGGATTGCTGTTTGTTGCTGAGCTTCCTGTTTTCAGAGGATGAGGTTTGGAGGTTTTGTTTCTGATGTCTGTTTTCTCATTCTACAGAACTACCTTCGTGTTGCATTCCAGGAAGTTAACAGTGCGTGTACAGGAAAGACCTTACTAGTAAGACCCTACATCACTACCGCAGATGTATGTCAGCTTTGTGCTGAAAAGTTTAGAGTGGAGAATCCAGAAGACTATAGCCTGTTTCTTTTTGTTGATGACACCCGGCAGCAACTGACAGAAGATACCTACCCTCAGAAGATTAAGACAGAGCTGCACAGCCGCCCGCAACCCAAGGTCTTTCGCTTTGTCTACAAGCGCATTAACAGTGATCCATATGGTGCCATTTTTCAAAACAATGATGAGTCAGCTTCTTAAAACCAGCAACTCCTTTAATTTCTGTTCCTTGTTAACTCTTGAAAACATCTTTGCTGGCTGCCTGCCTTAGGAGCTAAAAAAGGTCTTAAACCATAAATACCTAGTTAAACATGTGCATTGCATACAACACTCCGTGTAAACCGTGCGTATGGCCAGTTATACAGAGTGTTCCACCAGTGTGTTTGAGCCAGCAGCCCATGAGGCTGAATTTCTTGTACCACAGACTCTTTTGAAGCATATTATACCGTGGCCCTTTGCAGGTCTCTTGCTGTAGTGTGCAAAAATGTATTTTCTTGCACTCACTCTATAGCCGAATGTCTTAGCATACATATACTTGAATCAAAATGACAAGTGTTTCAGTAAACCAACTGGTATGAGCTTAGTTTCACCAGCATGAGTTTGACAAGACTGTCCGATGCAGCGCATCAGTTAACTCCTCATTACTTGGATGATTGCATCCTTTCCTAATTTTTTTAATTACAGAGATTCGCCGTGTTTTTACATGTGTGTGTATATATATATATATATATATATGTGTGTGTGTATATATATATATATATATATGTATATATATGTATTTGTTCCTTCCAGTTGTTTTTATTCCCCTTCTTTTGGCAGGTTTGAGAAGGTGGGCACAGAATGGGAGTCTTTGTAGGGACCCAGGAAATGAAGTGTTTAACAGTAAAGCTTAAAGCGTTTGCTGTACGGAAGGTTTCTCTGTACCCACCACATCAGTTGCTTATTTAGCAGTGCCTGATGTTTATAAGAGTGCCCTGTGGAAGTCTGCATATTCATTAACGAGCTAACAGTAGCTTGGCTCTGTGTAGAAAGGAGAGGAACTATGAAGAACACACACCCATCCCTGCTTTTATTTTTTATTTTTCCTTAAACGTCCAGTGTTTCCTGGGCCTTTGCTTTCTCTTGCCACATTGGCAAAGTGTCCCAAGCTCTATTGCCCCATAGTCAAAAAAAGTCTTCAGTAATTGCTGGGATGGTGAGTGAGTTTTGGGCTTCTAGCCCTCCGTTCCTTCAGTCGTGAATTCCGCTCAGTTAAAGACTCAAGAGAATTGCTTAAAACTTGCATTTGGAAGTCACGCCTCAAACAATGAATTTGTGGAGATCCATTTATTTATTTATACTAACAAAGAAAAAACTGTAATACTGCATCAAAATGAAACTTAGTGGCTCCTGAATCACTGAGTAATAGCATAGAATCGCTGCTTAAGCCTTTACCACAATCATTGCAATGTTTGTTTGTAGACTGCTTGGTTTTTTGTAAAGTCGTGTGGCTGCGTGTGGTGCATTATTCCCAGGGTGCTCCTTACTGCTCTGATGCTCTGTACGTTCGCAGTACTGGGTAAAGCGGAAGGCTCTGTGGCTGGGGAAGAGTGGCACGGACATGTTACTGCTCTCTCTGTTGCACCGGAATTTCAACAGCTGGGTTTGGCTGCTAAATTGATGGAACTACTGGGAGAAATTTCAGAAGTGTGAGTACCATGCTTATCTTTAATCTTCTAAAAGTAACCTCTCAACTGACATGGCTTAGGTATTTGACTTGCATGAAAGAGACCGGGAATTTTGCTTTAAGTAGTGTTCTGATTCGCTGAGGATTCCCTGTAATTAGAGAACAAGACTAAAACTGTCATGTGGCGGTGTAAGATCTCAGGGTTTCTATGAAAGCTAACTTGCCAGAATGAGTAGGGTGTAGCCTGAATTCTAATAGAGATACTGGATAGAAAAAGGTCCTTGTCTTGACAGCAAGAGAGTTTCATGGAGGGTCAACACTTTCCCGTAGGGTCTCCAGCGTGCTTGTTCAGTGATCGTGAGATTTTTGCAGTTCCTGCAGGCAGCCTTGGAACCAATTCTGTATGGCAGACAGTACCTTAGCTTACTTTTTGTCATGCTTGGCTGCTTGTACTTGCTGAAGATTTAATTGAGCATCAAATGAACCCACAGGGAAATGTCCTGAACTCATGGTGGTAGGGCAACCCCATTGTAATCGGTAAAATGGGAAAATTGCACATTGAGGAATCTGCCTTGTGAGGAGAAGGGCTGCCTTGTGTTAGGTGACTGAACTTTGTGACCCGTTCCGCCACTGCCCCCTGCCACACACATTGAAGGAGGCAGTCCCTAAGCCAATGCAATTGAAAATGTGGATTTTTAGATGATTTTTTTTTTTTAATGAAAGATTTCTTATGTGTATATGAGACCTGTGCGAGTGCTTAGCTTGCCCTGTTCTTCCTGTTCATAATTTTGAACGTACAGGCTGGTATAAAAGAATGGTTATATGACAAAAATAGAATAAAATCTGAACTTATACCGGATTTGTCCCTTGGGAAAGGAGTGCATCTGTTACTGCAGTGTGAAAGGTGTTTGATTAGCATATGACATCGTCAGACCTGCTCTTGGTCAGATTACAAGTTATGGGTTATTTAGCAATACATTCACCTGCTGTTCCTTACTGTGGTTTTTCTTTGGTTTTATGTTTCCAAAGAAAGGGTGGATTTTTCGTCGATCTCTTTGTGAGAGTATCAAATCGGGTTGCAGTAAATATGCATAAGCAGCTCGGCTGCAGTGTGTACCGGACAGTATCGGAGCGCTACTCTGCTAGCAGTGGAGAGCCAGATGAAGATGCTTACGGTAAGTGGTTGTTGTGCCTTAAGTTGAATGGAAAGGTTCTTGTGTTGAGGGTTCCTGGGCCTGTACAAGTTCAGATAGTCGTTGATGAATGGGATTCTGTATTCTGCTTTAGATAGCTTTTCCTACTGAAGAGTACATCAGTTAGGAAACTTGATTGCAGGAAACGGAATGAAGCTGCGTCAGGGGAAGTTCAGGTTGGACATTAGGAAAATCTTATCCACTGAAAGGGTGTTCAGTCAGGGCACCAAACCTGTCAAGAGCTTAGGGAGCATCTGGATGATGTTTTTAGTCATATGGTTTAGTTTCAGGTAGTCCCGCAAGGAGCATGGAGTTGGACTTGATGAATCCTTATGGGTCACTTGCAACTCAAGATATTCTAGGAAATCTTCTTGAAAAATGATCTTAACGTAATAGAGAAGTCACTTAATGTGGCTTTGTGCAATGACTGTCTTTCATAATAGCATTATTTTCTTTTGCCATAGGTACGAGGAAAGCTCTTTGCAGAGTTACAGAGAAGAAATCAATTATACCTCTGCCTCATCCTGTGAGACCAGAAGACACTGAGTAACCGTAAACTGTGATTCTCAGACAACCTAGTAAGAGTGTCAGTTTCCTTCTCCCCAAAGCCCCCAAGAACTCTACAGATGAGAAATATTAGGCTCAATGTTTTTCCCTGTGAAATACCAAAAAGCAATATTGAGAAGCTTACCAACGCTGCTTCTGTCGGTATTGGCTGCATATTCGTGCTCTTACCCTATTGTTCTTCCTTTCGAACCGTGACACTTTGGAGACTATTAAAATGGAATTGCTTCCTGTATGGTGGTGTCATGGTTTTCCTTCTCGGCCACAAAACAGTCCCCTCACTTTGTCACTCCCACGGAGCCCTGCTCCGAAACTGAAAACGTCTGGCCGCTGCTCCTACACAGAAGGTTCCAGGAAGTTCTGCTGCTGGCTCTCGCCTTCCCTTTGCAGCCATATAACTGCTGCGACAAAACCTGGGCTCTGTTCTTTCTGAGCCACAAAACCAGAAATTGGGTACATCAAAATATACTCTCCAGAACTCAGAGGTCTCTGTTTCTCTGTGCCTTTTACTTACCTCATTCCCTAATTTAATTCTTGGATCCATCTGTCCCTTCACAGTCTGTCTGGATGTCACAGATGCTGTTACTTGGAGGCATTGACCAGGCACTTAGTTCCAACACAGGTTTCTGTCACTGTCTTCCCCGCAATTTCTTGGAGTGCAGAGGAGTGAAGGCAGAGGGTTGATGAGTATTGATAACATGCAGCTGTGACCTTGCCTCCAAGGCAGTGGGTTGAGGGACATGGATGATGAGCAGCTGTAGCTCGTTCCTGCTAAGTAGTTAAATAGCCCTGAGGAGTGTGGGAGAGGGGGTTGGGTGGATCTGATCTGATCTGATCTGATCTGATCTGATCTGATCTGATCTGATCTGATCTGATCTGATCTGATCTGATCTGATCTGATCTGATCTGATCTGATCTGATCTGATCTGATCTGATCTGATCTGATCTGATCTGATCTGATCCGATCCGATCTGATCCGATCTGATCTGATCCGATCCCTGGAGGAAGGAGAAACAGCACAGACAGTAGAATCTGAGTGATGGTAAAAGCCTTATTGCAGCCTGATAGCTTGCTTGTGCTGCAGCAGCGGGTGCCCTCTGTGAGGCTGCCTGAGTTGGGCTCCAGCTACAGCAACTGGTGCCCAATGTAGCTGAGACAAGCGGGAGAACCTGTGACCCATAACAGACACGGTGAGAGGCGAGCTGTTGCAACTAATCAATATGGGTGTGTTGTGATATTTGTTGTCTGTCTTAACTCAGATCGCAACTGAAGAGGATGTGTATTACTTGTGCTCATAACAATCTCCAGGCAGGGTTTTTTCTTTTATTACAGTCCTGGGCATGCAGGCTTTTGCTACTATTCTGGTTTTGCTGTTCTCCTTAAGTGCCCAGTGAGGTTTGCTCTAGTATCAGTCATGGCAGTTAATGTTCTCTCGTTCACCTGTTGTGTTTTTAGCACCAGCTTCTGTAGGCGCAAGGGGTCTATTTTAGATCTTTGAGTCACCGTGTCGTGCTGTTGTGGTTTTTCCATTGGCAAACTGCTGCTGTAATTCCCTAAGGGGCTTCCTAGGTCAGGAGGTAGCGGATGGGAGCAGGTTGCCACCCTGGGTCAGTGGTGAGTGCTGGCATGTATCATCTGACCTAGAGCTGATGTCTGTCACCGCTTTAGCTCTGGAATTACTCTGAGACCCAGGGAACTCTGGTTCCCTTAAGCTGCAACCTTGGAGCTTTTCCAAGCAGTGGATGAAATTCCTGTCACAAGCTCTAAGGCACCTTAAGGAGAAGGGGGCACAGTCTGAGTTTTCCTCCATGCAGGTGTCAGGGAGGTACAGTTCTGAGCTTAGTACTGGCCGCTACTGGGAGACGCTTTCAAGTGATCCGAGTGCAGCTCTGGCTACCCAAAGCTGGACAGGGGTGGCAAATGCTGATGTAGAGTTTTGGTGGTAAACTTGACCAGCCTGTCTTAACGAGCAGGCATGTTCTGTGTTCGCAAGCACCGTTTAGTCCTGCCTAGGCATCCCGAAAGTTTGAAGGGCCGTGGTCACATCTTCCCTTGGTCACACACAATGAACGGTTGCCTGCGCAGAGTTGCTTTTTAAGGAGCATGCTGTGGTTATTTTTTCTCTGTTTGGCTTTGCATTTGGGAAATAATGTAACAGTTACAGCTGAACTGAAGAAGCACAATACCTGACGTGGCAGAGAAGGAGGTGCGTTTTACTAATTTTTTGATGTGCACCAGTTTGACCGCAAAATGACATTGTGTCAAAGCTTGTGGCCAAGTTCCGCTGTAGATGTTGACTTGGGGTATGAATGGCTCCAGGTGTGCTTTAGGAGAGCTCTGTTGGTGTAGGTGTGCTGAGTAATTGCTCTGCTGTGTGTGCAGCTGTTCTGGTTTGGCTTCCAGGTGTGAGCATGCAAAAGAAAACTCGCCAGTGTGGTCAGCCTTGCTGTAAAATCAGAACGCTTTCTGCTGCTGCCTGGATATCCGAGAGCCTCCTGAACGTTTCAGGCAGGCAAGAGATGTGCTCCAGTACGTCTGAGAGTCCACAGCTCTGCAGTTCCCTAGAGGGGCACTCACTACAGGTAAGGCTGTAAGATCGCAGGGCTCTTTGCAAGTTACGCTGACGGAGTTTCTTTGGGTATATATTTGGATACATGTGCCAGCTGAAAAGGTATTGTTTGCTTTCCTGCTCAGTAAGCACAGGTCACTTGGGTGGTCATGGACACTTGTCATTTACTGAGGAAGTTTCCACTCGTTGGATGGAAAGGGAAACAGTTCAGAGGCACTGTTTAGGGTTTGGGGCTTTTTTGTTTGTTGTAAAACCTGGAGGTTTAGCATTTTGTTCTGTGTTGTCTGTTAGAGAAAAAGTATTTTGAATTAGGAAATGTGAAGTGCTGAAGCAGCTAAGTGGCAGAACCACGCCTTGTCCCTAGTGTAGCCCTAATCCAAGGCTGGTTTAAAGCCCAGTCCAGTTAATCAGTGGGAGAGCAGAGAAACAACAGATGATCAAGTTGTGTACACAGGTGTTCTCAAATTCAGGTGTTTTTGGAAAAATTTGTCTACTGGAATAGTAATTGCTTGTTCAAAGACTTAAGTGTACTCGAAGGAGTGTGTGAGTTAAAGCAGGCAGAAAGAAGATCAAGATCTGAGGAGCAGCCTGGAACTGAGGAGATGAATCACCTGGGACAGTCAGGTGATGGATTTGCAGAACTGACAGGACCAAAGGAAACTCCTAAAAACTTCAGACGTTGACCAACGGTTTGAGAAGCATATCTAAGCCGTGCTGTATCCCAACGGTTTGAGAAGCATATCTAAGCCGTGCTGTATCCCTTTGCTCCTGCCACTCGCTGGGGTGGCAGCCCGGCTCTGAGTTGTGACTAAAGCAAGCCCAGTGGTACCCGCATCTGTTTAAATTTCTCCTGGAACAACAGCAATCGCCGGGGCTTATCCGTAGGACCCCACCATGCACCGCCCCCCCTGCACCTTGTGCCAGGGGTTCCCCATGCTGCTGCTGCTCCCTCCTGGTGGGCCGGGGGCACGGGCAGAAAGAGCCACCCAACTGTAAAGCTGTCAGATGCAAAGGATTTAGCCACTCGAACCACGCGGGTGCTTTTTAGTACGGAGGCAAGGGGTAATAGCGGCTGGGCTGCGAGCGGGCGAAGGGCAGAGCGCAGGGCACCCCGCAGCCGCAGCGGGCACTCCCGGGCTCCGGTGGCGTAAACTGGGCTGAGACCCCGCCCAGTGCTCGCGCGGCCCCTGCTCAGCACGGGGCTGGTGGGGCGCTGCTGCCACCTGGCGGCCAGAAACTGGGTACTGCAGCCGCGCGCTTGGAGCGCTTGGTTAGGGTTAGGCGCCGGTTAGGGTTAGACGTCGGGGTCGGGTTTAGGGTCAGACGTTGGGCGTGGTCAGGGTTGGGGGTGGTCAATGGTGCTTTAAGGAACTCTCTCCTCATCAAACTATTTTCACAAAATGTCTTCTCCAAACCACCTTCCCTACAAGTGCCCTGTATAGCTCTGTGACCAGTCTCAGTAGATCAGTACTCTAACCCTAGAGGAATTAAATGTCGGGGAGAAGTGAAGGAAGTTTTATCTGGGAGACAAGGACTAACTCTAAACTAGCTGCTCCATTCTTCTAAATCATGAATAACTTCACATGCAGGGAACGCGTTTTCTGTTCTCTCTCTGACTTGGTATACTGGTTACACTGTAAACAGTCACCTGGCCCACAGCTCAGAGACCTTTGTACGCTGCTGCACATACTGCACAGCAAGAATCACCCTGCAACTGCCCTGGGAGGCTGGCTGTGCACCAAGTGACCATTTTGCTTTGTGATGTGCTGTCAAAGGACATGGCACTGGAAAACCTATGAGATGGTAGGAGGACTGATGCGCCGCTCTTCCTTACTGGTTGAAGTTCATCTGTCTTGGGGTTATGTAGATCAGAATCAACCTTGAGATCTGTACAAGAAGTTTAAAGGGCACAATCCGATTTCCCTTAAAACCAACAGCAAATTTTTACTGACGTGACACTCCAGTGTTCTAGTCCTCCACAACAGAGCAAGAGATTGCCCTTCTCTGCAAAGGTTTTGGGAAACAACAAGTTTAGCTACACTCAAGTGATGTCTCTATGATGTAAAAAACACATTTACAGAAATCACTAATGGAATAAGGCTTTAAGTATCAAAGCTGCTGTTATAGTAACTGTTCTCTCTGACCATTGTAAGGCAAGAGCTGCCACCTTTGGAGTCCCAGTTGCTGGACAGCTTCCCTGTACTTCTCTCTGCATTTACTATACTTCTTTGTGCATCCTGCAATTAAAAATGCATCCTTCTCTATTCCTCTGTCCTCAGAGGTTATTTATTGCTAATTCATAACTGTTGTGAAAGACTTGAGATACCAGAGATGTAATGCAGAAGAAAGCCTCCACCAGATTCTCTCTTTCCCTTAAAGCCTTTGTTTGTGCTACTCCACTCTGCACCACTGCTCAGAAAAACTCCGTGTATCAAAAGATGGTGAAACGACAGTCACGTATTAATCTAAAGCTTGGCTGTGTCCCAACACTTGTGTATATACTCTGTGCTACTCCACTTCCCTAACTTCCCGCCTGCCTTCCCTCCTACAATCACAGTAACAAAAAGATACACTGAAAAACTGGTTATCCAAGAATCTGGGTATGGTTGGAATCTGTTGCTGGGTTAAAACAATTAAAAAATTGTGACCGTTGGAAAGATGATAACATTAGGCATGCCATCCCAACATCAAACAGTGCCACAGACAAATAAGCCATGGGTCTCTCCCTTAATTCACATGCATATACAAATGTGGACAAACAGCACTTTTTTTAGGATAGGCAGGTGAACCTTGTTAGCTACTCCTTTGGAAGTAGTGTTTCAGAAGAGTCTAGTGCAATCAAGGTGTGACTGCTTTTAATACATGCTAGAAAGATCAAATTAAACACTAGGTAGAACCTGCCTTGACCAATTTAGGGGGTGCTAAAGTACACACCACCTGAGCTGGCTTACAGCTGTCAAACACATTAATTAGAGCTGACACGTTCAGAAGTCTTTCAATCGTTCACTGGGCATCTCTGCAGACAGGTTTTGTATTGTTCTTATTCTCCTCTTCTAGAAACTGATGTAGTGTAGTCACTGCCCTACTAATGGTGGGATGAGCATGCATCACCTCTTCACTAGTAAAACTGCACCCCAGGAGAGAGCTGTGCAAATGCCGCTAGGAATGTTTCTGAACAATTACTGTTACAGCAATGTGAAACTGTGTACAGATAGGCCCTAGTCAGAGCTGTGTCTATACTGCAGTTTCAGATATGACTGCAAGTGCCCGTCTGCCATAGTTCAATGTTCCTAAATTAACACTGGTACTCTGAGAAGACATCACATAGGAGCTCCATCAACGCGGACCTACGTTTGTGTAGGGAATTCTCACTGAAGTTTGTGCTGCTGTGCTTTCTCTGTGATTGTTTCATGGACTACCTAGATCAACGCCGGTACAGGCAGGCAACTGTAACTTCAGCGTCACTGTGACCAGAACTCTTACATGGTCTCTTCTACCATGTACATCGTATTTGGACACAACATACTCAAAGGCATACCTACAAACAGTCACAGGCACAAGCAGAGCCTCCAGTGAACTCAAGGAGACAAATGCACGTGAACAACTTTGCACTCACTCCTCACTCACACCTCCTCCATGACTATGAATAAATGCTGGGTCAGGACCACATGAAGGCTTATCTTGTCTGAATTTGTTTTTCTTTTCTTTTAAATCTTACATTCCTAAAAAAGAGACTCAATGAAGTAAACTTGTTGCTGTGACTACACTGCAACAGAGTGCTTAAATCAAACAAAAACTTAGATGAGATTAAGAAAAGAATAACAAAAACTAAATAAAGGGAATTTCAAAAAAAATACGTAAGCAGGCATTTACACGTTTGAATCTTCTCATGGGGATTTGAGTTCCTTGGAAGATGAGCAACTTTTCTGCTCCTTCCTTTGCATTGCTTCATAGCAAATGCAGCATGCTTGTGGACAAGAGAAGCTGCCTGCTGCAACTAGTTAGCACCAACTTTTATTTGTTTGTCAGACTTCCAAACCTGAACTTTTCTACATGTGGAGTCAGGCATTCCCATTTCTATTTCTGCCTATTTTGCATCACTGTGTGACGGCAGCAATTCACCTAGTGACTCCAAACTCAGGTTCTTCACTCATGAAACAGAGAGAAAACATCTCTGTAAAGCAGAGCGGGGAAGTACTGCTCTTCAGGTGCTCACACTCTTCATTCATTTCCATCTCATACTATAGATTTCTATAGCTCTGTTTCTCTCAAATTCAATAGCTCAGTCACTGAGCAAAACCAAGTAATTATGAGCCACAATGCACCACAAGCAGCAAATGCAGAAATGTCAGAGCATGCAGTTTGCGCATAATTTTCATGCCTGATGCCTAAAATTGTTCATCCTAAACTCTTTGGAAAATACTTAGAAATAACTATTTTGTTCACAGCAGGAGAAAAAGATTTTGTTTGTCATACATCTTCCTTTTCCTAGCCAAAACTAATCTGCATCCAGACATGGCACAAAGCATTTTCACTCACTCTTCACACTCAACAGGCACACATGCAAATAAATACGTTGTCAGCACACACTTAGAAAACTACTCTGTACATAGTCAAAAACTTTAAAGTTTTGCACCAAAAGAAAAGGATAAAAAGGCATTTTGAACATTGTGCTGTTTGCAAAAACTATTCCTTTCGTCTGTTGTCTGTAGCACAGAGTTAGGCATAGCTGCGGATAAAATGAGGGGAACAGCTACAGTCCTGTAGCACTTGACACACGCAGTAGTAGTGACAGCCTGGCACCAAGGGCCATCCCGTGTTAGACACAGACACACAGAGATGCACGGGCATGTGCACTCAGAGAATAGATTCTGGGTAAACAAGAAGGCTAATTTTTCTTTTTTTTTGTGCCCTGAAAAAGAGAGGAAGAGCTAAAATATCAAACCTGAGGTTCTGTGCATATCAATTGGTAAGAGACATGCTACTGAAACATTAGTTTGGCTTTATGGAAGCAGTCATCAGAAATTCAGTCGCTAACATTTCAGCCGTATGGTAACGTGCATCTCATCCTCAGCAGATGAACAGATGTGCCAACAGCTGAAGGGGCAAAAAGCTGGGTTCCAACACACATTTCATTTTTCACTACCTGGAAAAGACTTAGGAGGAAGTTGGGGCCAGTTATGGAAAATGAGTAGGGCAGGAAAGAGATCTTCTTAAGTTCCTGTCTTCCCTTTTAAGTACATCAAGCATGCAGAAATTTCTCACACATGCTTTGCACCCAGAAGCAATGCTGGCATTAGCCATAAACCACTGCATATAGGTTAAGGCTGCACTGACCCTCAAATAAAAAAGCCTAATCCATTGTAAATATGCAGAAGACACTCAGTTCTGTTACCACCCACTGCTTGCTACTTTCATTCAGTTTTTAAGGAGTCTGCCTCTGAGGTATGGTCTCTAATTACAATTACAGCAAAACACTGATTAGGATGCACATGGCAACATCATAGGAAACAAATATAAAATTGTCTTGACAAAGTAACTGAATGCATTTATTGGGATGGTATTGCTTTTAAATAGCCTTAATTTCCAAAGAATTATTACTTGCTAAAAAAAAGAACATCTTTATGGATCTTTAAGTTTTTGAGTGCAAGATTCTCCCTCTCTCTCCTGCTAATACCTGAGAGAGTAGACCTAGCATAACTCATCAGGGAATTTGCTGTATTTGACTGCAGGAATGCTCATTGTTCCAATATATTTGGGGGTTTTGTTGTTTACTACAAAGATTGTATTGGTTCTCAGTGAATGAATATGGAAATCAAGTCCCAGTCTGGATTAACCTTCAGACTACCACAAATACATTGTGCTTCTTGGAAGTAATCTGTGTGTTTGTACACACGTGCACATAAACACACAGAGAGGCTATATACATCTGCAATTTTATACCTCATTCTGATTAGATTTGTAGTTTGCTTCATGAAATACAGTAATGCAAACCAGGCCACTCATTTCTCTCTGTAACATGAATGTGACCCTATTAGCGTCAACCTTGAGAAGCCCAGGACACAGTGCAAATCCAGGTAAATGGGCTTGGTTAGGGATGTTATATCCACTTTATTCTGGGCTGAGCCTCCATTCTTTCTCCTCCCTTCACTCCCTTAGTTTCCTGGTCCCCATGGCTAATGCTCATAGTCTGCATATGCCCCTACCGTTTGCTTCCATCCTCACAGAAGAAACACCCTATGCTGTTGCTGTCAGGACGTCTGGTGTGGTACAGTAGGAGGAGGTTCTAGATACTAGAAGTCGTAAGGCCAACTCTGGGACAGCAACTCAGGAGTCCTTTCCAAAACGGCTGACATCTGTCCAGATCCTTAATTCTACTGAGAGAAAAAGGGGTTTAAACTAAATGAATCACCAAGGGGGTTTCTTTGGAGGAGTCTCATCAAGCACAGGCATAGGCCCCATCCTGCTTATTGTGGTGGCAGGAAAATAAGCAAGCAAGCACATCGTTCAAACTAAGATACAGTTTTGTGCATGCCCCACACCTTTTTGCACATTTTAGACCCGTTCAGCAGTGCAGTTTTATCTTCACTTTGAGCTGATGGCAGCCACTGCTGCATGAAAGCCCCAAAATGGCTTCAGCAGCTGGAACGCCTGTATCAAGACAAAGCAGGGAAAGAGATCTGCATGACCTACTAGAAACAGCTTGTGCTCCAGTGCCCAGACATGAAGATTCACATCATCTAAGAAAAAAAGATTCCCAAAAAAATGCATAAAACCAGCCCCAAATCTCAGCTGCAGGAGCAAGACAGCCTGCCCTTGATTATGGAGATCAGCACAGAAGTCTGTTTAACTCCCAGCCATCCATGCTGAAAATTCCTCAGTATTTGCTTCCTGTCACATTCTTTGCAGAGCAGAGCTCGTATTCAAGAAGTCAAGGACTGTGGTACCCATAGTGCGTTCACAGACTCTGCAGTGTGAACCAGTTTTAGATTCCACCACTTGCCTCCTCAACTGTAACTCCAGAGTGGCTCAGGGCTGAGAGGTTCCCATCCCTGTTCCCTGGGTGTCTCAGCACCACCAGAGATGTTACCTTTGGTACCCCTTGCTGAGGATTCTTCTGTGCATTTTAACCTTTATCTCAGGAGGCAAACACAACATTTTACAGAGGACAGAGACACTCTCTCCCCTCTGTGCTCTTGTTCTGCCTCATGAGAACACAGGGATGAGGGTCCCAGTCTCCTGCTTATCAGCAGTCCTGGAAGTGGACACGGCTCCATGCAGTGCCCGTGGTCAACCGCCAAGTAAAACAGACAAGAATGGGCATGCCTGGGTGAATGCAGCTTTTTCTTCCATCTGGAGCTACAAGCCTTGACGATAAGTGTGTGACTGGGTGTTTTCATCCATAAAGAGATCTTCAAGACGTTGTTACAGGGAGTAGCTGACACATCCCATCTATCTATCTATGTCACTATGGTATCTAGGCACTGTATAATTTCACATTATAGCTGATTATGGAAAACATTTCCCTAGAAGACTGTTGGCCCTTTAGTAACACTAATGCCCTCTTTTGTGACATGCCCCGGGACTGTTACAAGAGCGGGGCTTGTCTGCACTAAGAAATTTACCATTAAAATTATACAGCCATTTCATACTGCATAACTCCCACTCGGGATGCTTTTCCAAAAGAGGCACTTTTCTGATCTTATTTGTGTTACTCAACTGGGGAAAGGCATTATTATTTGGAATAATAATGGAGATCATGCTGTTACACCTACAGTACTTTAACTACGCTGATAACTGTTGTAACTTTTTTTCAAGCCAACAGACCTTTCTCAGTCTCTGTCATTCTCCATTCATCCAGTACTGTGCCACAGGAGAAATTCTGGAAATCCAAAGAAACCTGCAATGACAGTCTGTAATCTGAGCTTCTGTCAGACCAGGTGTTTTGGGATTGGATTTGTCTCCTCCTGGAATAGACAGGAAAAATCTTCCCCAGCTGATTTCTGCTAAAACCTTGATCTGTGGCCCATCAATGAGCAACTTATTACAAAACCTACATCTTTGTATTTCAAGGTGTTTTGCTTTGGTTGGATGTACTGTTCATGAAAAGATCTAGGTGCCAGAATCAGGCTTTCAACATGCATATTTGCAATGACAAATTCAAAATTCCCTTTCCATTGATGTTCTTGGAGGCATCTTCAGACTTGCTGCTGCAGTCGCTACCACTAAATGCCACTAAATCAGTAAATCCATTTATTGAAATAGTCATACAGAGCTACAGCAATGACACACAAACTCAATCCAATTCAAAGCTCTTCTAAGCAGAAGGAAATAAAGATTCAGCTCTGTTCTCTGTGAAACTTGAGTAAAAAAGGGTGGAAGCTTATGGATGTATATGGTAAAGAAAAGGCCATTCAGGGGACAATACAAATGAACCCTAGCAATAACTCAACAGGGACAAGAAGGTGAATGGTGTCCCACTCCTTTAGCAAAGCACTGAAAATACCTCTGGGATTGTCCAAGGCCCCTTGATTCAAGATATGTCTTTCCATCAGCTCTCTGAAATGCTCAGCAGTAACATCTGGAACCCCCATCCAATTATCAGATGAAATGCAGGAGGATCAAAGAGAGAGTTTCCCAGCTCTCCTGAGAACAAGCTGGAGCGTGGGATAATCAGCAGCTTCTGACTGCTGCTAACCACCTCTCACTCATTAGCATTTTCCCCCGGCCTCCCCACCTGCATGTGCAGTCCCCTCTGCCTCCAGAGTACCAAGGGCCCCTCCATGCACGTTTCTCTAAACCTGCCTGTAACAGTCGCTGCCCTGACACATCCTACAAGTTTATAGCGGTCTCTTTTCTCCTCTCGCCATTAACTGGAGGCAACGCCTTTTGGGACATACTTGCACTGCTTGGGAGTGGGGATGAGGGCAACAGATGGGAGGGTTGGGGGGGGGTCAGGAG
The DNA here is from genome assembly GCF_963210335.1 of Falco punctatus. Classification (NCBI taxonomy): domain Eukaryota; kingdom Metazoa; phylum Chordata; class Aves; order Falconiformes; family Falconidae; genus Falco; species Falco punctatus. The sequence goes on along the minus strand of NW_027660213.1, from coordinate 71,711 downwards.
CTCCAGGGATCCTGGTGCATCTCCAGACGGGTGACACCAGGCGAAGAAGGTCCCCCGTGGAGAGTCAGCCAATTCACGACAATCACACCAATACGGCTACGTGCCGTGCTCACTTTATTAAACAAACAGGTCGTATTTATAACTTAAACCGGCCGCCCACCCGACTTTACACACAGGTGATTGGATAAAAGACTCTGGCCATGCGGGCACCCGTGTCACATGCTGCAGGCACCTGATCAGAGTGTGCCAATGACTGTGTCGATTCTGCGGTTCCCAGGACTTGCTCTGCACCTGGCTTCTTGTTCACGCATAGCTTGTTTTATTTCTCACACTGCTTGTTCCAAGGACAATTTAAAGTTGCTCTGCAGCTTCAACTAACAGGCCTTGGTTGTCCAACCTGGACAACGGTAACATATGTCCTCGGTCCTTTAAAAATCCCTCTACACCCCTCCAGCTTTCCTGTCAGTCCCTTCAGGTACTGGGAGCTGCTCTAAGGTCTCCCTGGAGCCATTTCTTCTCCAGGCTGAACAACCCCAACTCCCTCAGCCTGTCTGCACAGCAGAGGGGCTCCAGCCCTCTGAGCATCTCCACGGTCTCCTCTGGACTTGCTCCAACAGCTTCATGTCTTTCTTATGTTGAGGGCCTCAGAGAAGACACAGCACTGCACGGGGAGGGTCTCACGAGAGCAGAGCAGAGCAGAGCAGAGGGGGAGAATCCCCTCCCTCGCCCTGCTGGGGATGTAGCCCACGGCATGGTTGGCTTTCTGTGCTGCAAGCACACGTTGCTGGGCCAAGTTGAGCTTCTCATCCACCAACACACCACAGTCCTTCTCCTCAGGGCTGCTTTCCATCCATTCTCTGCCCAGCCTGTGCCTGTGCTTGGTATTGCCCCAGCCCACATGCAGAACCTGGCACTTGGTGCCTCTTTCCTACTTTCCGTTAGATCTAGAGATGTGGGTGACTTTCCTTCTACGGAACGTGCAGCAAGAGCACTATGTCAAATCAAGGTTCTCTCTCTTTGAGTTTCAAAATTTTTTCACAGATTGGTACTTGCATAACGGCTGCTTAGAAAAGAAATCTTTGCCCAGAGGAGCGTGCTGTGTGGCCCAGCTCCCAACGAGGTGTTCAGGCCTGGACATAACTTTTAATACCAAAGTGCAAACCACTTCTGTTTTGATGGAGTTCTGAGAGTTCCGACACCGTTTAGGTAACAGCATGAAATGTTGGCATGTGGCTGAACTCTGTTGATTCAATAGCTGGTAAATATTCCCTGGCCAGCCTTCCAAAAGTAATCTGCCCAGGGGGATGCAGGAGGCTTGGCAGCAAGTAAAGCAGGGCTCTGCAGGGTAGGGGGGTGGTTTCTCATTGAACGTGTCCTCAGGGAGACTGACATGTTTGAAGCAAATGGGAGGCTGGTGGAACAGGTGCACACAGCCAGTGTGCATGTTGTAAATAGATGTTATGATTGCTAGCCTTAGGCTCTGTGTTAGCAATTACTATATCCAAATATAAAAAAATTGGAAAATATCAGAGCTGCACAACACAGGACAGCCCTGGGAAGCACAAAAGCCAGGAAACAAAACCAGTGCATTTACAGGTACCTTAACTCTGCATCTTCGTGTTACATGGTTTGCTGTTAGATGCTGGCAAAACAGAGTGTATTACCTCTGGAAGAACTAAATTCTGCAGCAGAGTAATAGTGAGTGCTGCTTATCGTATGGAGCCTTTCCCTCTTTGTAGACAAGTCAGCTAAGAAGTTAATTGTATTTGTGATTGTTTTGCTAAAAATGGTCTGGCGCTGGAGGCTGTCCCAGTGTGCCTCCCCAGCCGAGGGCAAAGCCGTGTCTTTTTGCTACTGTAACGTTGTTCCTTGCTTGATAATACCGCTGTAATGGTACCCAGTCATTTACAAGCGGAGCTGCAACCCTTTGCAGCCTGGGGTCAGATGAGAAGATGCCGACAAGTGATGTTACAAGGTGGGACAAGTGCTTGCCCCTGTGTCTCTCTCACTTTCGTGCACTCTTCAGCCTTTGCCCTCAAGACTGAAGCCTTTTGGCCAGGAGGCTCCGTGAGGGCCATGGCTGCTTCTGGAGTGCCTTGTGCAGATTATGTAACAGATAATAAAAACGATTATTGGTAATGAATTATTTAAGATTTTGTTACTCCCCTGTTTTCCTTTTTCCCGACGCAAAGTTTCCCTTACTTTCTGCTATGAGGTCCCTCTTTTTTTAACTTATTACTGTGAGATTCTGCCTTATTCCATCCTGCCCCCCGCTTTCCATTGCGAGGCCTCTGGGCTTTTAATAGGATTTGGCAGTAACCTTGGTTTGCTCGATCTGCCCTCAAGATCGCTAGCGACCACCCCTTGGTCAGCAAACCCCCTTCCCAAGGTACCTTTCCTCCTGGGGACTACGCTGCTCACCTGACGTCTCCATGCATCTTACCAGCCTCGGTGGCCACAAGCCAGCGATGCGCCACTGCTCCAGTGGCGTGCTCAGAGGCTCTACCTGGGAGGTGTCCTTTAAACACCCCTAAAAAACCCAAATCCAGCCACACCCCGGTGACAATAACAAAGCCACAAGCTCTACCTCCTGCACCAAGGGCTTCAGAGTCGAGAGGGAGCACCCACGTCCTCGTGAGCACCTGCTGGCAGGGGGCACTGGGTTTCCTCTCTCACCTGAGGCTACCACCCAGCACGGTGCACCATCTAGGCTTCCCCCCCCACCCTCACAGCCAGCTGGGGAGCTTCACAGGTGAGCGAGAACGGCTCCCACCAGGGCAGCGTGCCCCCTGGGCTTTGCCGGGGATGTGCAATAGAGCTCGTTGCATGTGACAAACTGACAGGGGGCAGGAGGCAATGAAGAGGTCCGTCAGGCAGCTCGCTATCCAAATGCAGACGTTCGTCTCCCCCCCCCCCGAGCTCTCCCCATGGCCAGCCCCACGGATCCCACACAATTCAGCCACCCGCCCCATCTCCCTGAGGGGAGCAGGTTTGCAGGCGCTTGCCTGACCTGCAGCTGCTCCATCTGCTTCTCCAAGGCTGCCACTTTCATCTTCCAGCTCTTCCTCAGCTGCTCCTCTTGCTGCAGCACCTCTGACTTCTCAGAGAGCTCGTTCATCAGCTTGCCGCACCACTCCTGTAACCTGGCCACCTCAGCGTTTTGCCTGCACCAACAGAAGCAGCGTTATTGCAGCCCGCAGGCCAGTCAAGCATCCCTGGCGTTACCCAGGGGGAACACATCCTCCTGTGGGCCTGATAACAGGGCTTGAAACATCTCAACGGTTGTGTTGGCCTGCTTCTCGGACACGCCTGGTCCTTCAGGGATGGGGTGGAACAGCTGACACATCAATTTCAAAAGCTTCATTTCCATCACAGGAGACATTCCTTTCTCATGAAATAGAAGACGCAAGGATCTGTGTTCCCAGACACAGGAGAAAGCACTCTAAGCAGCTGGAGTCTGCTCCGTAATTAATTGACCACTGTTAATCACCAGGCAGTAGGGGTGGTGGTGGGTGGTGGGCTCTCAGCTTGCCATTCCCTCAGCCAGAATTCAGCAGGACCCCTTTTTCTTGCCTGACCAGAGACAGGTCATGCACATACCGCACAGCCCAAGTGTGATTTGCACATCCCTTCTCCATCATGACCCCCAAAGCTGCAGTGCTGGGGGGACAGGACACGTGTCTACCCAGTCCTGCCTGCGTGGAATCTCTGGTGTGTCTAATATAGAGGCTGAGCACACGCAGACTTCTCTGGGAACAAAATGGAGGCGGGTCTGGCCTTCATCCCCCTTCCTGGCCTTGGTTCTTCACACACCCCAGAGGTACCAAGTACTCTGGGGGCCTTTTCCCCCCACCAGCTCCTCAAATCCCACTGATGTCAGCGCCAGGCTCAGCAGCTTTATTGTGAGGAGGCAGGCACCAAGCTGTGACGTGGTCTCTGCCATTTCCCAATAAACCAACTTGAAATAAAAAAAAAAAAAAAAAAAAAAAAAGAAAAATTATTTAAAAAGAAGAAAACCTGGGGAAAAAAGGGTGGGTTTGTGTGGAGTTTCAAAAGGAAAGCCACAAGAAGGGGAGAGAGAAGGCAGTGCCCAAGGACCACCACCACACAGCACCCGCAGGGACAGAATTTCAGGGGTGCGCTGAGGGTTAAGAGAGCAGGAGCAGCCTGCGCTGGGCTGGCGAGGCTGTGCTGCTGTGCCCTGTCCCCACACTCACGCTGCTGTGCCCTGTCCCCACGCTCAGCCTGACCCCATGGCAGGGGACCTCGGGGTGCAGCCAGTGTGAGGACACTCGTGGCTGGAAGGGAAGGCTTCTCTCCTTTGCGTATCTTGGAGAAAAAACAGAGGGGATGGCTGTTTGCAGCACAGCAAGCAAGGCGGGGAATAAAGGATCTGCTCCCGGCCACAGCAGGGTCCTTCTTCAGTGACCCCAAACACCTGGCTGGCTTGCAAACTTAATAAAAAATTAGTAAATAATAACCGGGAAAATGAAGCAAGGATAAGCTCTTTTCACTACATCATTGTAAATGCATCGACACCCAGAAATACACAAAAAGATACGTGCCAAGAGCCACCCATCAAAGAGAGGCTTCCTTCCATGCTGGGTCTCACTTTCACACTTCTTGCACTCCAACAAACAAAAAAACCCCAAAACAAACCAAAAAAAGTAAAAACAAAGAAAAAAAATAATTTCACCAGTTGATGTACAAACAGAGTCTTCCCTTTTCACAGATCTGTGGGTTCTGCCTGCCCCGATGTGGTCGGTGCGGTGCCCTTGGGAACAAATGGTAGTTGTACAAAACAGTATGAAGATTTTCTTCCAAACATATGCCTGCAGTGTTTACTGGTTGGGGTTTTGTGTTTGGGTTTTTTTTTAAGTTTCAAAACTAGGTTTTAGGTCATGAATGGCTTGCAACTTTTTTCTACAGTAAATCAGGCATATATTTTTAGTTTTAGTTTTAGGAATGTGTAAGGCATTTTGGTAAGCTGACAGTAAGGTCTAGGTCACAGACTCATCAACCTGAAGTCCCTTCCTTCAAACTGTCCTCTTCCCCCTGGAGAAGGAAAAGAGAGGTGGGTCACTCAACTGGGTCTCGACCTTATTCTCGTGGCAGCTCAAGCATCAAAGCGTTTCACAGATGGGCCAGGTCCTGCCTTTTGAGAAGGGAGAACCATGACCACCATCTCCTGTGCTCCCAGAGCTTCCCAAAAGCCACCCAGATGGTTTCTGGCAGCAAGTGCCACCTTGTCTCCGGTTTTCAACCGCTGCCTGACACGCGCTTCCCCCTGCCCTCCACCAGCACCAAGGGGAGGGATGGCTGTGGCTACCACCAGTACCGTTTCCTGAAGCTGTTCTTTACACTTCTTCATTCTCCCTTTGGCCAGGTGGTCCTGGGTAACCTTCAGCCGCTCCTGTAGTTCGCTTGCTGCCTGGCCCCGGTTCTTTCTTTTTTTTTTTCCTAGTTTTTCCTACATGGGAGTCAAAAGAAGGCATCTGCCTGAGTCTCCCTTGGCCGTCTGGTGACACTCCCCCCTCCAAAACATCTCGGGTCACCTCAGGTCTCCACTGAGCTGCCTCGGTAGCCACAAGCCAGCGATGCACCACTGCTCCAGCGGCGTGCTCAGAGGCTCTACCTGGGAGGTGTCCTTTAAACACCCCTAAAAAACCCAAATCCAGCCACACCCCGGTGACAATAACAAAGCCACAAGCTCTACCTCCTGCACCAAGGGCTTCAGAGTCGAGAGGGAGCACCCACGTCCTCGTGAGCACCCGCTGGCAGGGGCCACTGGGTTTCCTCTCTCACCTGAGGCTACCACTCAGCACGGTGCACCACCTAGGCTTCCCCCCCACCCTCACACCCGGGGGGAGCAGGTTTGCAGGCGCTTGCCTGACCTGCAGCTGCTCCATCTGCCTCTCCAAGGCTGCCACTTTCATCTTCCAGCTCTTCCTCTGCTGCTTCTCATGCTGCAGCACCTCTGACTTCTCAGAGAGCTCGTTCATCAGCTTGCCGCACCACTCCTGTAACCTGGCCACCTCAGCGTTTTGCCTGCACCAACAGAAGCAGCGTTATTGCAGCCCACAGGCCAGTCAAGCATCCCTGGCGTTACCCAGGGGGAACACATCCTCCTGTGGGCCTGATAACAGGGCTTGAAACATCTCAACGGTTGTGTTGGCCTGCTTCTCGGACACGCCTGGTCCTTCAGGGATGGGGTGGAAGGAGCAGATACGTCAATTTCAAAAGCTTCATTTCCATCACAGGAGACATTCCTTTCTCATGAAATAGAAGACGCAAGGGTCTGTGTTCCCAGACACAGGAGAAAGCACTCTAAGCAGCTGGAGTCTTCTCTGTAATTAATTGACCACTGTTAATCACCAGCCATTTCAGACTTTCTACAAAAAGAGAGTGCCAAATTCTTCCCCCTAGCTCCTGGTTGCTCTGTATGCACCAGGCAGGTCTCGGTTCTCTGCAGCACCACTTCCATCAAAGAGCCAGCGACATTTCTTCTGAAGTTGGTGAGCACAAGCTCTCCAAAGTGTGGAGAAATGCTGCAGCGCCTTCTGGTCCCCTCTGCCCCCTCTGCTAGCATCAGCACAGGTGACTCCAAAGCAGAGAGGGCTTCCCCTGCCCTTCCACTTGGGAAAAGCATCCTTGTTTCCCCTGCCAGGCCCACAAAAGCCATTTGGCAATCTCTTCCTCACTCCCTCCTCTACCTCCACTTAGCTGGGGCATCTGTAGAAGCACCCTCAAGAAAGGGGGTGGCCAATCATGATGGACAGCCACCCCCAGGGCTTGCCAGAGGGCGGCCCCAGGCTCTGCCCCCCACCCCCACCCCTAGTCTTACTTGCTCTCCATCTGACTTCTGATCTGGCAGAAGGCATCGCTCAGGATGGAGTTCTCCTGCTGCAGGCGAGCCAGCTGCGTGTCGGGGCCATTCTCCAGCTGCTCCTGCAGGGTGCGGATCTAGGGAGAGACCAACAGGGGTTAATGCCGCCACTGCCAGCCCCTCAGCTCTCCCCTGAGGAGCCCACTCCATGGGCAAGAGGGACTGGCAAGGAAGCCACAGCGAGGTGTCTGCTGATGCTGACAGCCCCTGCGGCTGCTGCATCCCGTGAGGATGCTCCCACATCCCTCTTCTAGTGTGAGCACCACGGCTCAGGAGCACTCGCCCCTCCCCGAGGCTCTGGTCCCCTCGTCCACCTCGGTCTTCTCCAAAAGACCAGGCAGCTGCCACCGAGGGCCAGCCGGCAGCCAGCGGAGGAAGCTGCAGAGCACCGCGTGGGGCTCACCTTGCCCTGCAGCTGCTGCGTTTCGCTGACATGGTCCTGGTAGCTGGCCTGCATGCGTGCCTGCACTGCTGCCATCTCCTGCTCGCGAGCCAGCAGCTGCTCCTTCAGCTTGCCCTCCAGGGTTGTCACCTTGGCCCGCTCGGCCGCCAGCTCCTTCGAGGAGAGAAGCCACCCGGTCAGTTTCAGCGTAGGAACTTCCCTGCTTTAAGGGGACTCGAACCAAGTGGCCTCCTAGCTCAGAAGACTTTAAGAAGCGTAACCCTTTCGGCGCTGCCCCCAGGCCCAGCTACACCGTTCCGCACTTACATTTCCTCCTGCATTAAGCTTTGGGCTCAGTGGCCACTGGATGCCACTGTTGTTCCACATTGGGCCAGCTAAGAGACAGGAGTGAGGGCCTGGAATTTTATTCCCCTCCCCGGCCCCAGGATCAACATCATCACATCAAGTTTGCGGCAAAGCAGGAAAACTAAAAAAAGAAAACACCCCCACAAATGAAACACAGACTCCCCCTCCGCCCCCTGCCAAGGCAGGGGTGCTCTCTTGGCCGGCTGGGTGATGGCGTGCCGCTGCCCTGGGCTGCCTGCACAGGCCGGGGTTTAGCGCAGCACTCAGTGCACAGGGTGGCTTTGCCCTCTCCTCTCCTGCCTGCAGGCAGATGGACCTGCTGCAGCAGGGTCCTGGCGGCTGCAGGGCAGGAGGTGCTGAGCACGACGCGGCGGGGGTCCCTTCTAACTTCAACACCCAACGAGAGGTGGAGGCAAGGGGCTGAGTCAGGCAAGGGGGCTGTAAATAGGATCAGGCTCCTTAAAAAGGGACTGTTCAACACCTTCTCAGCTCAGGGGCTCTGCCAAGAGATGAGAAGGGCTTTACTGTCCTCCGTAGAGCAGCAGAAAGCTGCAGTCTCTTACGGGCACGGTTTTAGCCCGCTCCTGCTGCGGCTGCCAACAGGGCACGTGCCTCCCCGGGCTGGATCAGGCCCAGGAGAGGAGCTCAGGTGGGCCATCTCCTCCCCTTTTTGGGGAGAAAACAGCAAATGGATGAAGGGCCCAGAGAACCCCTGGGCTTCACCTCCAAGGGCGGGTAAGACGCGGGGAGAGGGAGGCACACGGCGAGCCGTGAGGCGCAGAGCCTGTGCCAGGGGTGCCGGGAGGGCTGCGCGGCACTTACCTGACTCAGCTCCTCCACCTTGTTTCTGGCAGCGGCTGCAGCCTCCTGCTTAGTGGCGAGCTGCTTCTCCTTCTCCTCCAGCTGGCATTTCAGGACAGTGACAGGGTCACCCTTCTGCTTGGCCTGCCGGCACAGGGTGGCACATCAGCGGGGACCACCACCTCCGCATCCAACCCCTCCACCCCACACGCACAGGGTCCTGCCCTCTGCTCCAGGGGAAAATTCAGCTCCCGTCTCTAAGGCTGACCCTCGGGGGACAGCTTGTCCGAAAACGGGCTGCCTTCGCCCCTCCGCACCCCCGGAGGCTTGGCCCAGCCCTGGTGGACACGACGCTGCTGGCAGCCCTACCGCGTGCCAGGTGTCCTGGACGATGCCCGCTTTCTCCGTCAGGATCTCGATGAGCCTCTGGGCCTCCCCCTCACTGAACACCGTGCTGCTGACAGTGGACACAAGCGTCTTGTAGGGCAGGTAGAGGGGCCCATCCGAGTCCGCAGGTGCTGGGGAGGAGAGAGGAGGGGTTGGGAGCGCTCGAGCCAACGGCAGGGCTGAGTAGCATCACCTCAGTTGACTTCAACCCCATAACTGCCATTTCACGCCAGCAACCGCCCAGATTTCCACAGCCAAGTTTGATACCTCTCTAACTGAAAGCAACGTGACGAGTGCTGGGGACGGCGCCCACCACAGACAAGTGTTCCCTGAGCCAGCTGCCACCTCTGCCTGGCTCTGCTACTGCTCCTGCCGCCCTGCCACCACCCTCCATCACACTGAGCGATTCCAGACGGAGCTGGGCACGCTTTGCTAATGCCAGGGAGCTGAGACATGGTGGGCATCAGAAGCTGGACTCCATCGTGACACAGCCTCGCTGGGGGACTGTCGCTCCACGCAGCGGTGCCAGTGATGCAGAGCAGCAAGGTCATCTCCTGCCTTTCACCAGGCAGGTTCGTTCCAGCTCTTTGCTAAGGGAACGAGATGACTCCAGCCCTTCTCCGATCCCTCTGCCGGCTTACCCGACGGGGATATATGCAGAGGAACTTGGCCTTACCTGGCTCGCTCTTCTTCTTGGATGCAGCCACCTTCTTGACAGGTCCATTATGCTTCTGCTCCTCATGGGCTGGAAGAACATTGCTTTTCTTTATGGTGACAGAGCTGACCACTGGAGCACTTTGGTGCGCCTCTGGGACCTGTCCATTAGGTTTCTCTTGATTTTTCTTTCCTTTTCCTTTTTTCTCAACAGCTTCCTCTTTCTTCTTTTTCTCTTTTTCCTTCTGCTGAGTCTTCTTAAGCCCTTTGCCTTGCTTGGCCAAGGCTTCCTCAGAAGGACGGAGGACCTTCTCCATGAAGGTGAACACCAGGAAGATCCCGATGGCCGATACCACCATCAAACCTCCAAAGAGCACAACCTTCAGCATCTGAGGGTCATAGACATCCATCCTGCCTTATTCTTCTGTGCCTGCAAGACACCAGAACAACAGTTAGTGGGGAAAACAAAGAGGCGCAACGGCCTCTCTGTGAGCAGCGAGTTTCCTATGTCCATCTGTGTTGTGTGGGCAACCTGCTGACACCCCCCGCCCCCTCCCAGGTTTGCGCTCCTCCACTGCGCTGCCTGCGCACGGTGCTCCAGCCACTCCGGAGGGGCTGCTTGCACTGGCTGCAGCAAGCTCCAGAAGAACCAAAGAGGGGGAAGAAAAAAGCAGGGATGCAATCAGAGACAGCCACGAGCAAAGTGCCCATGCCATGTCCAATGGGACGCTTTTGCACAACCCTGGGCAATACCTGCAGCCCTGTGGCAGTAAGAGAGCCCGTTTCCAGACTGCCTGGTGCAGTTTGGCCAAGCCCTGGGCTCTCCCTGGGCCACCTGGCCTTATCTCTGCACCCAGGCGCAGGTGGAAGTGCATCCAGGGTCTCAGCTTTGGAATAAAACACCCCCCTGGAAGGGGAAAGCATGCACGGGAGAGCTTTCCCAAGCTTTGCAACAGCCCTGGCCGCCTCCCTTTGCCACCCGCACCCTGCGGCACTGCTGGCCTCTGCCCAGCCTGGCAGGGAGGACACACAGCGACCACATCCCACTGGGTCACTGCTCCCAGCCTCCAGTGATGAGAACCACCCCAGCAATGATGCTACAGACGCCACACAGAGAACCAAGACGCTACCATCTCCTTGCAATGCAAACACCAGGAAAAGGCCTAAGTTCAAGCCAAAAAAAAGCAAAAGCGTGGTCATTAACCATCTCATCTCCCCAGCAGATGCCCACAGGAAGAAACGAGACTTGCAAAGGGAGCACTGGATGTGGTGCTTCTCTTTCCACCTCTGCTGTTAACTGGCGGGCATCCGTTCCCACCCTCCTCTCCACGCTCAGGTTCTCCACCCATAACACACGGAGCCACAACGGAGACTGTACTGCCTGGTCTGAGACCTGGCAGGCAGGGTGCAGCCCCATGCGGAGGAAGATGCTGCTGCCTCCACTCTTCTTAATCGCTAACCGAACCCCGTCCCGAGTCTGGAAGCCAGTCTCTTCCCCGCTGTCCCACTCCTGTGTTTCCCCCATGGGCAGCATCACCTCCACGTGGCTCACAACCCCCCCGATGCTGCAGTCAGGCAGTTCATCTGCGCAGGGGCACTCCCCAGGAGGTGCCAGGCTGCGCTTTCTCGTGATCAATGCATCAAGCCCTCGGCTGTCAGAAGTTCCCATCCCCGCGCTTAACTGTAAACATCATTGAATTTCCTCTTTAAGAGGTTGTGGGCTGGGGACGGAGGGAGTGGCTGGAAAGGGAGGAGGCAAAAATAAGAATAAAACTAAGGAGATCAGCATCTTTTCAAAACCTCAGTGCTCACAGGGAGAGACCCCAGAGCCTTTCCCTTTCTCACAGCCGACAGCTGCGAACTCACTCACAGCCGAATCTGCACTGGTGCAGCCAGGGGGTGACAGTGCAATGGAAACGTCGTCTCCAGCCCCCAGGGGGGTTGTTGAGGGCTGTTTCAATCAGCAGCCCAGCTCTCCCTGCCCGCCTCACCAAGCATCCCAGACAAAGCAGCAGAGAGCCGGCAGGCGGGCAGGCTGCCAACGCCAGCTGGAACCAGCCTCCCCCCCGGCAGGACCAACTTTCTACACCAGGGCACCGCGCGAGATCCCAGCTGATACTACAGGCATCGCTACCCTGGTCCGTCCCGGTCGTTTGGGATTTCAGCGGCCTCAGCCGGCTCCATCCCAGCACAGCTGGTGCCAGCCCCCTCCCTCCTGACAACGCAGCATCACTTTGGGATGGTCCCCATCGGGACAGAGGGATTATTCCTAACCTGCAGGGTGAAAAGGGATGGATTTCCTCTTCCTGGCAGGAAACAGAAACGAGGGTCCAGAGAACATGTACCCACGTCCTTCTGCTGGCTTTAGGGCCAGACCAATGTGCCCCGGAGCTGACCGGGGCGGAGCTGAGCGCCCTGCATTCCTCACCTAGCAACCCCAACAATGCGCTGGTACCAACAGAGCTGCTGACCTCACACTGCCACCACGTCAGACTTAGATCAAAATTTGCCACTCCAGCTTAGGGCAAGGGCGTCACTGACGGCTGGCAAATGCTCTCCAGCCCCGTCAGCTGCTCCCGCCACCTCCCAAGGCAGCTGGATGCTGGATTGGCCTTTGGTTTTTGGTTGTGGATGGCTGGGTTTTTTGAGATACTAGTGAGAGATGAGAACTTCACAAGTGAAATGCCCCGTGATGCAGCTCAAATGAGCTCTGGCTAAAACTTACACTGTCTGACTGAATTTTAGAGGCATTAGATCTGTGCGCAGGACAAGAGCAGGTTTTGCAGTGTCTGTGACACCATAGCTGTACCATGCAGAGCAGCACATCTGCACCATACAGGCTAGAAACCATTAGATTCCTTCTAGAGCTGCTGCTGTGGCAGAGGACGTTCAAGCCTGTGTCTGTTGAAAGACATGATCTCAAACATCCTGTGCAACAGTAGTAATTAACAATGCGCTTGATTTAGAGATGTGGTTGTGATTACTCATTTCAAAGGGCATTGCATCTCCACGTGGAGAAGCAAAGTTCTGTTCAGCCTGTCAGACACCGTTAACCAAGGAGTAAACATCTTGCTGCAGCATTCAGAGATTTCATGCTCAGTCGGCGTGGCTTGTAGCCAGAGAGCGCTGACCCCCTTCAGTTCCTCCTGCTGCACTGGGCCAAAATCTTGCAGCCTGCAAGACAGACAGGATCGTTGTGCAGCAGTGCCAGCCTTCACACGACAGCTGGCCAGTGGACTCGAACTAGCCAGGGAGGCTGCGCTGCACAGGTGGAAGTTAAAAAAAAAAAGAAATCCTGAAGAAATTCAGCTTTTCTCCACATCAGATGGGCTTGGGTTGGGCTCCCTGATCTCCAAAAAAAGAATCCATTGTTGATCCCTTGGAGCAGCAAAGCCTTTCTGGTCTCTACAGCCCAGATTCTCACTCTGATTCTTCCACCCACCTCTCCAGAGCCAGCGGGAGCTGAGTCAGCCATTGGAGCCTGCCTGCGTGTAGCTTCCTCACCCGCCATACCCAGGGTAGCCCTAGAAAGGAGAGATGCGCTCCTGAGAGAGCCTGCAGTGAAAAGGGGAACAGTCTGAGCACGGATGTAGTGAAAACGTTCTCCCCGGTATTTCTGCATTGCTATTTGGCGTGTAGCCAGATGTCTGCTCTGACACACATCAGAGAAAACCATCCAAATGCCTAAGCCAAGGCAGGGCTTACCTGCTTGGTGACCCGATTGCCTCTTCTAATGTTACTACCAAGTACATTTGATTGATTACTAGCATGCTGGAATACCACATTGAGTGTTTTGCCTCTTTTTTAAGGCATAAAGCATGAATGCCAAGCAAATGGGCCAGAGGACCTGACCCGAGCTTGCACTGCTGAGAAGCCAAGAGGCTCCCTGGTCGTAGCTTTTGAAGCACGTCCCGTGTAGATGTCATGCAGTGCCACAACTCTACAGGCATTCCTGCAGGAGCGGGCTGGAAACTAGGACTATGCGTGGCAATCAGTTAGCTGAGGGGAATGTGCTCGAGCTTGTCTGGACAACAATTAACATGATGAGGCATGTTTGCAGAGCACAGGGGAGTGGGAGACGGATGGCACCAAGGATGGCGCCAAGGAAAGGTAACACCTTGCTGTTAATTGGTGCTAGTTAACCACCAATCGGGGATTGCCTAGTATGTAATTCTTAGCTTAAAGAACCAATCTGTTTAAAGCACGCAGCTTCTGAAAACATATATAAACTCATGATTGTGTACAATAAATCGGCAACTTGCTTGCATCAAGCTGCGTCCCGTCTCTTCATTCGCCGCACATTCCATGTTTTAATAGATCAGTTATGTAAAGCAACCAGTCTAGGCAAGGGTTTCACTAACTGCAGGGAAGCTGTCTGGTAGAATAAAGCACATTTTGGAGATGTAGCTCGTATGTACAAATGACCCTCAACAAATCAAATCTAAGGATTTCTCTTGGTTTATTAATATTTGCATTGGTTGTCCAGTAGCCCAATACTGTCCCCAATGTATTAACGCTAAAGGTCTCCAAAAATGTTGGTCCAACGCTGCAAAGTGTCAATGTATCATGGGATGAAAGGGGGGTGGGGGTGGGGGTGTGAGAACAAACTGGTTCCTGTTCCTAATTTTCTCAGTTGTAAAAAGCAAAATTCAGTCAGTCTTTTTGAGGCTGACGTGCGGAATTAGACTCTATAACTCGAAAGTTATAAAGTAGGTATGTTTATTGCGCGCAGATGCATGGGGGATCGCTCCTCCACAAGCGTGCATACCCGAAGTGATGAACCATCCCACATTTATACAATGAAACAAATGAATATTCAATTAACGCCTATACATATTCGTTACCTAAACCCCGCTTCGTATGTTAATTTAGCTTATCAGTCCGTTTCCTGGAATGTGGTGGTCTTGCAGGTTTGTAGGTGATTCATGTTCTTGTGACCATCCGTGACCATCTGATCTTCTCCAGCAAGGAGTGATGATTCATGTCCTTGTGACCATCCCATCTTCTCCAGCAAGGAGACTTAGCACTCCCTCCCTCTAGATAGCATTGGAATATCTCTCATCCTTTTCTCATTCTTTTTTAAATAGCCCCTTTGTTAGAGGAAGTAGGGCAGGTGTCTCCCCATCCCCACTTTTGTTAGAGGAAGAGGGGCAGGCGTCTCCCCGTCTCCCCTTTGTTAGAGGAAGAAGGGCAGGCGTCTCCTCAAAACTGTAGTTGTCTCCTCAGAGCTGTGTGCCTATGTGACCAGACACCGCACCCATGACCAGTCACCATACCCACATTCCTTGAGCAGACATATACAATCACAATCGATGCCCATTGTCCCCATTTCACACTATTTCTCCATATCAGAGGCTGCTGGTCAAATGGCCAAACTCAGAAACAGTTTCCCCTGTAACCACTTTATACTAAACTGAAAACCTGTAGTGAAAGTTAGGCTAAAACAACCTGTTGGCACAAAAACTGGGTTAAATTCTTAGTGCTAGCAGTTGCAGAGTAGTACTAATAAAGGCTAATCCTGAAGTGAAACAGACATAAAATAGACACATTTTTCTGGAGAAATAGTCCTAATCCACTCTTGTAAACTCACGGTGCAGTAATAATATTTAAAGGTTCACTTGTTCTAGAGGTTCAATGTTCTTGTTATGAAATGCCTTGAGTTCTCCTTCAGCCTGAGGGATTCTATTGATATGGAGTAATAGTGTGAAATGGGGACAATGGACATCGATCGTGATTGTATATGTCTGCTCAAGGAATGTGGGTATGGTGACTGGTCATGGGTGCAGTGTCTGGTCACATAGGCACACAGCTCTGAGGAGACAACTACAGTTTTTGAGGAGACGCCTGCCCCTCTTCCTCTAACAAAGGGGAGACGGGGAGACGCCTGCCCTTCTTCCTCTAACAAAGGGGCTATTTAAAAGAGAATGAGAAAAGGATGAGAGACATTCCAATGCTGTCTAGAGGGAGGGAGTGCTAAGTCTCCTTGCTGGAGAAGATTGGATGGTCACAAGGACATGAATCACCTTTCCTTGCTGAAGAAGATCAGATGGTCACAAGAACATGAATCACCTACAAACCTGCAAGACCACCGCATTCCAGGAAACGGACTGATAAGCTAAATTAACATACGAAGCGGGGTTTAGGTAACGAATATGTATAGGCGTTAATTGAATATTCATTTGTTTCATTGTATAAATGTGGGATGGTTCGTCACTTCGGGTATGCACGCTTGTGGAGGAGCGATCCCCCGTGCATCTGCGCGCAATAAACATACCTACTTTATAACTTTCGAGTTATAGAGTCTAATTCCGCACGTCAGTTTGGTGAGCCAGGCAGGAGGATTTCTGCTCGGCTGAGGGACCAGCTGCGGAGCGGACGCTCCTAGGCGTGTCCCGGGAGATTTCCTCGGAGGAGCCTCCTCTTCTCAGCTGTTCACCCGGGAGCAGAAGAGAAACCCCTGGATCCACGGATAAAACGGTATGTTTAGTAACGGGGCGGCTGGTGAGACGCACAGAGACGTCCGGTGCGCAGCGTAGTCCCCAGGAGGAAAGGTACCTTGGGAGGGGGTTTGCTGACCAAGGGGTGGCCGCTAGCGATCTTGAGGGCAGATCGAGCAAACCCGAGGTTACTGCCATTCCTAAAAGCCCGGAGGCCTCGTGACGGAAAGCGGGGGGCGGGACGGAATAAGGCGGAATCTCACAGGAACAAGAGGGACCTCATAGCAAAAGTAAAAGGGAAACTTTTGCATAGGAAAAAAGGAAGCTAAAAACTTCCATTGGATTGTCTTAAGAATTGGGGAATTCCTAGAATGTAACAACTGAAATAGCGCTCTGTGTCTTGTTTGTTCTATGTGTTGTCTTGTTACATGTTCAAAACTTGGTGTTATGAAATGTATGTTGAAAAATATTAATATTCTGGTAATTCGTGGCAAATAGCGGAAAACTTAACACTCTGCTTAAGACCAGGAAAAATTGTTTTTTGTTTGTTGGTAATTGTTCATTGAAATGCATACTTTGTGAACTGTCAGTGTTCCTAAAAGTTGTACATAAGTGCACGGTACCGTATAACATACTGCTTGTGTGACTGCGGGCTGCCCGGAGAGTGTGAATGGTGTGATTGAGATGCGCATTTTGATTTTCCATGTATAGCTTAATTATTTTGACTGAGTGTGAGTGCTAGAGTGCTTGAGACGCGCGTTTGAGTGCAAAACAAGTAAGGAGCTCTGTCTGTGTTTCCGACCTTGGGTGGCTAAGGCGGCCGGAGAAAAAGTAATTAAAATTGCAAAATGGGAAATGGAAGGAGTAAGCCCTGTGAAAAATCGCCCTTGGGTTGTATATTAAAACTTTGGAGTGATATCGTAGGACATGGTGGTACCGAAAATAGAAGGAAATGGATTAAATATTGTAATCAGTGGTGGCCTTTGTATAAATTGGAGAGTGATGCGAAATGGCCTCAGGAAGGAGGAATGTTAGATTATAACACTCTCCTGCAATTAATGTTGTTTCTGAGGAGAGAGGGAAAGTGGGATGAAGTATCGTATGCAGACATGTTCTTCGTCCTCCGGGACAAACCCGAGTGGCAAAAGGACTGCGGCTTAGTACCCCCTCGGGATCCTATGGTACTAGCACTAGAAAGAGAGGATAGGAGGGAGCGTAAAGGAAAGTTGAAAAGATGTTGCTCAGCATGTAGTATTGGACAAAGGTGTATCAAATTAAACGGAGAACAAGAGCCCGAATTAAATGATTTATTTAATCCACCTTATAGAGTGGAGAGACAAGGTTCGGCCGGGGCTCCCAGTCCACCCCCAGGCGAACAAGAGGAAGAAATTCCACAAGTTATTTATAAAGAAAGCCAAACACCCGCTGCCACACAAGGAAACACAAAAACTGCCATTACGGCTCCAAATAGTCCGGTGTCTTCACGCACCAGACAGAAGTCTGTTTTACAGGCACCCCTCCGAGAAGCCGTGAATCCGGACGGAGGAAAAATGAAAATAAAAGTTCCATTCACGGGTGCTGATCTGAGAGAATGGAAAGAGGCTGCCCGAGAATACCGTAATGATCCAATAAAGACGGCACAGAATTTTAAATTTCTAATAAAACAGCACAATCCTGACTGGAGTGATATACAATTATTATTAGATTGTTTGACTGAAACTGAAAAGCAATTGGTCATAAAAACAGCGGGGGATCTCGCAAAGGAACACTATAATATAAAGGGAGATAATTATAGAGAATGGTTTCCTTTGTTGGACCCGGAATGGGACCCAAACCACGCCGCTGAAATGGGAAGATTACAGGCATACCAGGAATGGGTATTCAGAGGAATGGAGAAAGCAATTCCTAGAACAATAAATTGGGCAGCGTTATATGAGGTTAGACAGGGTCCCTCTGAAACACCTTCAGAATTCTTAGACAGAATAAGAGATGCAATGCGCCGGCACACGTCTCTGGACCCAAATTCGGAGGTGGGCGCACAGCAACTAATATCCCTCTTTTTAGGACAATCACAGGGGGATATTAGGCGCAAGCTGCAAAAATTGAGACCTCCTGAAAATAGAGACTTGGAAAAATTAGTAGAGGAAGCATGGAGAATATTTAGTAATCGAGAAGAAGGTTACAAGCAGGACCAAAAGAAAATACTAGCAGTAGTAAGAGAAAATGAGAATCAAAAATCTAAAGTTAAATCAAGGCGTGGGCTAACACCCCTGGGTAGGAATCAGTGTGCAATATGCAAAAGGACAGGACACTGGAAAAACGAATGCCCTGAACGCCGACATCAAGAAAATACTAAATGGCGCAGTAATCAAGGGAAAACAATAGCTCACATGGACGGTGTTGCCACAGGGGTTTAAGAATAGCCCCACAATTTTTGGAAACCAATTAGCAAAGGATTTGGACTTATGGGAACCACCTTCAGGAGAAGGGAAAGTGTTACAATATGTAGACGATCTTCTTATTGCAACCAGAACCGAAGAATCTTGTATTATTTGGACTGTGAGCCTGCTGAACTTTCTGGGACTACAAGGATATCGGGTTTCTAAGAAGAAGGCACAGGTGGTGTTACAACAAGTCACATACCTAGGGTACGAGATCAGTGCCGGACAACGGGTCCTAGGGAAGGCCCGAAAAGAAGCCATATGCCAAGCGCCCCGACCACGAACTGTAAAGGAACTGCAGACATTTCTGGGAATGACAGGATGGTGCAGGCTTTGGATATGTAATTATGGCTTGCTTGTTAAACCATTATATTCCCTGATAGCAGCTAATCAGAAGGATCTTCAGTGGGATGCTGAATCAGACAGAGCTTTCCATGAACTGAAGAAAGCCTTGATGTCGGCACCAGCACTAGGACTTCCTGATGTGAGTAAGCCATTTTTCCTATTTTCCCGTGAGAAACAGGGAATGGCATTAGGAATACTGGCACAAGATTTGGGACCATACAGACGGGCAGTGGCATACTTCTCTAAACAGCTGGATGCCACTGCAAAAGGGTGGCCTGGTTGCCTGAGAGCAGTAGCAGCTGTCGTCCTAAACATCCAGGAGGCCCGGAAGTTTACCTTGGGCCAGAAAATGACTGTCTTAGTATCCCACACAGTGTCTGCAGTCCTTGAAACAAAAGGGGGGCATTGGCTCTCCCCACAGAGATTCCTAAAATACCAGGCCATAATGGTGGAACAAGATGATGTTGAGATCGTGACTACAAACATCGTCAATCCGGCCTCATTTCTTAATGGGAATGTTGGCGAATCAGTCGATCATGACTGTCTAGAAACAATCGAAGCCACTTATTCTAGTAGGACAGATCTCAAGGATGTTCCTATTAATGGAGCTGAACATTGGTTCATGGATGGGAGCAGCTATATGCTGAATGGAAAGCGACATTCCGGATATGCTGTTACAACCTCTGAAGAAGTGATAGAATCGGGACCGCTACCAGCGGACACTTTGGCACAGAAGGCTGAAATCATAACCCTTACTCGAGCTCTGGAGAGAGCTCAGGGAAAACCTATAAATATTTGGACTGATTCTAAATATGCCTTTGGAGTGGTACATGCTCATGGAGCAATATGGAAAGAAAGGGGACTGTTAAACTCCCAAGGAAAAATCATCAAACATGCAGAAGAAATTTTGAAACTCCTAAATGCGGTCCAGCTTCCTGAAAGGGTGGCAATTATGCACATCAAGGCACACCAGAAAGTGAGCACAGAATTAGAAAGAGGAAATGAACTGGCGGACAGGGAAGCAAAACAGGCAGCCAGAAAAGCAATCAAGGTAGAGGGTGCGCTAATACCCGATGGACAAATATCTCTAGAAGGTAAACCAGACTATACTAAAGAAGATCGCAAACTGATTTCTGACCTAGAGGGATCATATAATGAGGAAGGGTGGGCTGTAATCTCACATGGGAGAATAGTGATTCCTTCCTACATGGTATGGTCAGTAGTTCGGGAAGAACATAGAAAAAGGCACTGGGGGGCAGAAGCTCTCTATAAGGATCTCACTAAAAACATAATAGCACGAAATTTGTATACTCCTATTAGACAAGTAACCCAACAATGTGATCTTTGTCTCCAGACTAATCCCAAGATTACCAAGGGGCCAAAGTTGGGAAAAATTGGGAAAGGAAATGTTCCAGGGCAACATTGGCAGATTGATTTCTCGGAACTTCCTAAAAAAGGGGGGTATCGATATTTATTGGTACTAACAGATACCTTTTCAGGTTGGCCAGAAGCCTTCCCGTGCAGAACTGCTAAAGCCCGGGAAGTGACCAAAATACTGCTCCAAGAGATAATACCTAGGTTTGGAGTCCCAGCGGTAATGTCCTCGGATAGAGGACCACATTTTGTGTCCAGAATAGCGCAACAGATCAGCCACCATCTAGGAATAGATTGGCAATTACATACCCCATACCGACCACAGTCGAGTGGCCAGGTAGAAAAGATGAATCATCTAATCAAACAACAGATCGTCAAGCTAGGTCAAGAAACAAATCTAACTTGGCCCCAGTCTTTGCCATTAGCTCTTACACGAATTCGAACTAGACCAAGAGCAAAAGAGGGGCTTAGCCCATTTGAAATTTCGTATGGACGACCCTATGGGGTACAAAAGGGGACATCTTCACAGATTGGTGAAGAAACAATGACCTCCTATATGGTGGCACTAAACAAACAATTAATGAGAATTGAGAAGCATGTGATGGGAACACGCAGTAGGGGTCTGGATGGACCTGTTCATGATATACGACCAGGGGACTATGTATACGTTAAGTGTTTTGCAGATAAAACCCTGGAACCACAGTGGACCGGACCTTTTCAAGTCCTACTCACCACCTACACTGCAATCAAGGTTGAGGGACAGAATTCTTGGATTCACCATACCCGGATCAAGAAAGCCCCTGCAACTTCGTGGAGAGTAACCCCAGATAAGAAAGAACTGAAACTCAAATTTACTCGGACAAATGGGAACAATGTGGGTGGCAAGTAAGTGAACCTGAGCAGTTGTGGATCCACCATATGGGAAGGGCACCACAACAAACAATATAGAACAAAAGAGTCTGGGACTGAGCCAGTGGCCAGTCTTGCCCAACTTGTTATCAGTAAGCCCCAACTCAAACAAAGATATTTTTGATCAAAACAGATTTTATATGTATATATGAGGAACGTTTAGATTCTTAAAATGATCAATAGTGGGTTTAAACCATTTGTGGTTTTTTGTACCCTCTCTCTTGCCTACAACCAAGAGCCTGATAACTGGCCTTGGAATCATGCCCAGAAAAAACACACTGGAATAATGGGAAAGGTGGACTCAAAGACGAAACTAGCTATGGTGGTTTTTTCTGAAAATGAGGTGTACCAAAGAAATCAATGGGATCGGGAGGATGTACACAAAGTCGACCGATTATGGGGAAAATTAGGAGATAGGATAAAAGTAGGGTGTCAAACGTATAATGAAAAAGATAACACCAAGATTTCAGGAGACACCCTGATTAATGTCAGAAAGGTAGATAAGGAATTTACCCTTCTAAATACAGCCATGTGCTTTAATTCACGGGAATGTTGGCACAATTTTACCTTAACCGAGCCCATCTTTATAATATGCCTAGGAAAGGAATCCCCAAAACCAGCTCTGACTTATAAGATCAAAATAACAATCATGCTAACCACTGTTCCTACCACCACCACAGTTACAACAACCCCATTAACGCTTGCTCTTAAGTTAACTAAACCAAATCCAGCCGATCTATCAAAACTACAACAACCACTAAAATCTTCATTATTGGCATTAGGGGCGCACCAATGGTTGATATCAAAGGTACTCCCCAGGTGGGAACAAATAAACATGGAATATCATCAACTCATCACTAAGGCGTTAGGTGGTTTACAGGATGACGTCGCCCTGGCTCTAAGTTGTATCCAAGCCCAAATGTGGATGCAATCAATAGCTGCATCCATAATAAGAGAAGGAGAGGAAGGCATATTTCCTACGGAAATTTGAAAGATGGTTTGGGACAATGGTACGGAAGTAGAAAGAAAACTCCAGTCATGGTGGAATATGGTGAACTTTACCTACGACGCCAACACACACACAATCACAGCTTTTGTATTAACCATACATAATGCAGTAATAATTACCATACACCCCACTGTAGCCCTTGGAATTAACCATAATGGGGTGCTCCTGTACCCTTTTGAACATAGAACATGGGCCAGAAAGATAGGCAACAAGTGGCAAACAGTAGATTTAGAATCTTGTATTATGCGAGAACAGCAGGGCTTCCTCTGTGAAAGCAATACTATAATGGCCCAGGATACTTGTTTAGATACAGATCAGAAAATATGTCATTTCGAGGCCAGACCAAATGCAAACTTGAAAACAGTAATTACATATGCAGGGAAAGGATGTGCGTGTTTGAGAACTAAGTGTAACACAATAACCGTAGATGGGGAGGTAAAGGAGACTGCACAATATTCAAATTATTGTATTTGTAATTTTACTACTATAACAGGATGCGATTTTAGTTACTCAGCCCCAGTAGTGTCTCATCAGTTCTTAAAATCCAACTTTACCCTATCACAGATGATAATTCCTACCCCCATACAACTAAATATAAGTAGTATAAAAGAACTATTAAAACATGCAGATTTACAACGTATACTGAAAGAAACCAAAGAAAAGGGACATGAAACTCTTCTTATGATCCATCATGATGTAGAGGGGATCAAGAAAGTTTTAAAAAAGGTAGAACAGGATGGAAACCATAATTGGTGGGATACTTTCTTTGGCTGGTCACCTTCTGCAACAGGAATTCTTAACACTATGGTACACCCCATTGTGATCTTATTGATCAGTTTAGGAATTTCCTTAATACTAACCATTATGTTATATTTGTGGGTTTGGAGAATGTTTAAAAGGGTAACACTTAAGTATGATGCTTTATATCATTCGGGAAGGCTGCTTAAGTAAAAGAATTTACTTAGTTTGATAGAAAAGGGGGGATTGATATGGAGAAATAGTGTGAAATGGGGACGATGGACACCGACTGTGATTGTATATGTCTGCTCAAGGAATGTGGGTATGGTGACTAGTCATGGGTGCGGTGTCTGGTCACATAGGCACACAGCTTTGAGGAGACAACTACAGTTTTTGAGGAGACGCCTGCCCTTCTTCCTCTAACAAAGGGGCTATTTAAAAAAGAATGAGAAAAGGATGAGAGATATTCCAATGCTATCTAGAGGGAGGGAGTGCTAAGTCTCCTTGCTGGATTAGATGGGATGGTCACAAGGACATGAATCACCTACAAACCTGCAAGACCACCACATTCCAGGAAACGGACTGATAAGCTAATTAACATACGAAGCGGGGTTTAGGTAACAAATATGTATAGGCGCTAATTGAATATTCATTTGTTTCATTGTATAAATGTGGGATGGTTCGTCACTTCGGGTATGCACGCTTGTGGAGGAGCGATCCCCCGTGCATCTGTGCGCAATAAACATACCTACTTCATATAACTTTCGAGTTATAGAGTCTAATTCCGCACGTCAGTATTACTCAACTAACAGGCACTTAGCTTTGTTTATTTACATTGCATGGCTTCTTTATTCAAGCAAGATTTATTCCTTAAGGTTGGATTAAATCTACACTTAGGCTCATTTTTATATTTAAAGAATTATTGGCCTTATCATCAAGCGTTAGGAGAAGGCAAATCATACGGGTTTTCTGAGCTTGTTTATGGCGCCGCTTGTTACTTGTCTTTCTACTCCACACCAATGCTCACATTATAGGTAGATTTTTTTTTACCTCTTAATTTTATACCCTAATACAGACATTTCCAACAAAACCTGTAGCTGTACAGTAGTTCTAATTGTCTGTTATTCATCTTTTCCTTCTTGTGAAGGAGTTGATACTGACTATTATCAGTAACACGCTCCAGGAGTAAGTGGATAGCAGTTTTACAACAGCGTATCTGTTTCTCTGACTAGTCACCTAAAGTTCTGTCCCTTTCTGTGCCATTCTTAGCCTGCCCTTCCCTGCCTCAGGAACGCTGCAGGTTCAATGTTCTAGTATGAAAGTTACCAGATATGGTTTTAGAAGTTAAAATTAAAAGCATGTGCTGCTATGTTGTATCTAGAAATTAACAGCAAGATTTAGGTTTTAAAGCAGAGAAATACTGTGCTTAGTTCTCAGAAATATCGACAAACTTGCTTCTGTATTTTTCATTAAGTATATTCAAACGTGATATGAAGTGATCTGTCTTTTTATGGCCCGCCCCAAAATTGTTTAAGGATCTTCAAAAGCTATTTAAAGTAGAAGAGGGGTGGTAGAAAGTGCTTTTAAAGTATAAAGCTCCTGAAGTATTGTGGGTAGGAAGGTTAAAGTAAGTTAGGTACAGAACAAATGTATCTTTGTGGTTCTTCCTGAATAATGGTTTTCCATGACAATTTGCAAGTGACACATTCGCTGAAAATCACCTTGAACATGTGCCACTCATAATAAAGGGGCAACATTAATGTCCAAGGTGTAAAGTATGAGAGTGTTCCTGTTTACTCCTGTCTCTGCTTAGAACAGTTTTGTACTTAGTCTTCCTTTGTATTTTAAGTTTCTTTCTATACAATGTCTTCAGAATGCTTCTAGCATTTAAACACATTTAAAATGTGAATACATTTAAGTTCCTTGTTACACTTCACAGGATTGTCTTGTGTTTGCTGCTAACAAAAAAGTGTTAAAACAAAAGAAACAAAACAAAAAACCTTCTGAGGAAATTTTTTCATGGATTAAGGTTTTGTATAATGACTTTACATGTAGAACTAAATCATTTAAGCATGAATGTGATGTCTGCTTTTTTGTTGTTTGTATGTAACCTGAAGATGTGTTGCAGTATGTTGAACAAGTGTTGCAATTCAGACTCGGATATAAAATTTGCAAGTGAAATTTTTCTACAGTAAAGAAAGAAAAATTGTACTGCAGTGACTCAGATTTTTACAGGGTACTAACCTTTTTCAAGATTGCAAGCAATATATTTGAATTAAACTTTTGTTCCTCCTTCAGATTGCTTTGTGGAGGTGAAGAGGGATATTTTAAACGCATGCTGTGTGGGACTGCTGATTTATATGTGTATGTACAATTGTGTTTTGGAATGTCTTCAGTAAAGCAATTTTTACAAATGGAAGTAAGTCAGTTTTATCTGGAACAATTCTATATTAAAATTTTTAAAACAGCACTCATGGATTCGATGTTATCTTTAGGAAATACACAGGCATAAAGTCATCAAACCATATGTTCTTGTGTCCTGATCTTTTTCCATATGATAATACTGAAACATGTCAGCTTCATTTGTTGCAGGAAACAGAGGGCTTGAAGGAACAGAGCACCGAAAGCCAAATCCCATCCCATAACTCTTCAAACTTACTTTTCCCTCTCTCATCCCCACCCCGCAATCATATTTCCTGGAGTTCCTATCCATATTTGCATTCTTCTGGTCTCTCTGTTCTTTTTTTCTGAATCATACTTCTGGGGTTTTTTGTAGAGGAAAAGAACTGCTGAGAGAATACCAAATAAGCACAACTACTGTTTGTTGCCCTTGCAGTTCCTTCAACAGCCTTCAAAGTACTGAAGGTTTCTTGGTTAAGAAGTGTTATACTACAAGGTTTATCAGCTGTGCAGTGTTCCCTGGCCAAGTTGGGAAAGGGTTTGTCAGAGGACTACATACTCTGCCTTATTTTATCTTAAAAGAAAAGTAGCTCTTCCTTGGTACCGTATTCAAACTGCCCAAACTGGTTTGGGAATGGTAGACTAGTGTGATGCTTAACTCTCCTCAAATGCTGCACAGCCTGGCTTCTGTTCCCATTTGATGTCTGCAGCTGGACGCTGAGTGTAGTCTTTCAGCTTCCAATGCTACTCATTTCCTTACTCCTTCCATATGTAAATAGCAGTTGTATGGGCTCTATTCTCTTGCTTTCCCTTTTCAGTTTGATGATTGTAGAACCCTTTTAAGGGGCTGTTGAAGGAAAAGAGTCTCTTATGGAGCCATCCAGCAACATGACTTGGTTATTTGGTACCATCAGAGACAACTGAAATACGACTGAAACACATTTTGCAAGTAAAAAGTGACGCTGTGGTCAATGGAGGAATTTTGAAGAACAGTGTCCTAAATTTGTCTCCTCTGGAGGTTACAAGTCCACAACTAGTTACTTACACTATGAACAAAACATATTCTTGGATTAATTTATCTGATCTAGTGACATATGTAAGATCATATCTAGTTGACTGGGGAGAGTTGTGTTAGGTCATAGCGATCCTCTCATTCCTACTTCATCGCTTCTCAGCTTAACTGTGGCAGTTCAGTGTATGTGGCATGAAGTTACCAGCATTAAAGAAACGTCGGTTCTGTCATAGGTGTCCTGCTCTAGCACACTGGGTATCTATACAGAAATGATGATCTATCTCCATCTGTGTGGAGTCTAGAGAACATCTCTTCCAGAAACCACTTGAGAATTCTTCAGCGCCTGGTCCAACACTCCCAATCTGTTGACCTTTATTTCTTAAAGAGATAAACATACAGCAGAGTGTATGCGTGAGATTATACACATGTGTAAACACACATTAGGTTATTTTCTTTAAAGAAAGGAAACCTGGTGGTGTGTGATCAATGTACTTGGATGCATATGCTTCTTTTGAGGGTGAAAGGTATTAGGTGTGCTTTTTAATGATGATCAGTTCAAGAGCTTGTATTAACTAGAATTCCTGGAACTCTTCAGCCATTATACAGAGACTGGCATGTACTCAGTCTCTGTCAGGTGTAAATTCAGCATATGCAAGTGATGCAGCTGCTAACCTCCAGCACGCCTGCAATAGAGATTTTTCACTTACTGATGTTTGCCTAGAGTCTAAAAATCAGTATGACTAAAAATGTATGTTTTCAAATATGCTAGCCTGTGATGTAACCTAGAAGTCACCATTATCACCTAAATCATACCTGATTTCATCTGCTCATTAGCTGCGTTTTCTTGCTCAGAATCTCTCACTGTCTTCATTTCCATCAAAACAGGCAGCTGAGTGGGAAACTTGGGGACTCCTCTGTCTGCTTATTTTTACCAAAGGAACTTCTGTCATTTCATAAAAACTCTCATTTTTTGGTTCAAGTACAGTTTTATTTCTTTTACTTATAACACTTATGTGTGTTTCTAGAACAGTGTATGTAGATTTGGAGAACAGGAGGAGAAGGGACGACAAGAGGTCACCTGCTCTATACACCAGCCTAAGGACAGGCTTATCTCTCTACATGGGTGCCAATATTTTCTGTTAAAACCTCTATGATTAAGGTCTTAAAACAGCCCCGGTCAACACCACTTGTAATACTTTACTGTCCTTACTACTAAAAAGGATTTCATAAGGCTGAGTATCTTCTTTTGATGTCTTTAGTAGCTAATACAAATTTCCCTTAAGCTTATTAGTTGTCCTATCCACTGTGGACATGAAAATTGCTCTCGCTTTATGCAGCAACCTTTTGCACATGTGGTACACATTTGCACATCACATCTCTCTCCAATTTTTTCCTTTCTTCAGATAAACTGGTTAAATTCAATTTATCTATCTTTTCCTAAAGCTAGAAACTGTGATCACCACTCCTGGTATTTCCCCTACCTCCATATTTCTCAGAACTTTCTTAAAGGATAGAGCCCAAAACTGTACATGGTACTATTGGGCTTCTTTTCTAAAGTTGCTTTATAATAATGTTTACACAGATATCATGGTCAACTTGTCTAGTAATTCCTCTAGAGCCTGTGAGACTCTATGCCTCTGCTGAACTTTGTTCCAGTCTCAAAGCAAGCTGTGCAGTGACACCATCTGGTTTGTTTTTGCCTATAGAGTTCTTCCGCATTTAAATTGCTGTTTCAACCTAATTCAGTTTAAGCTGCTTTATACAAACTCTCTCCTTTCCTTGTAATAGCTTTGTGTCCTCATTCGGTGCTGCCCACACAAGACTTCTCCTGTTTTCAGGAATAGAGCTGGCGTTTCTCCCACACGAAACGTTTGTGGGGAGGGGGCTCAAAGGCTGTTGTCTTACGCAAGCAGCTTCTTTCTTACAGACTTCCATGAAACTCCATTTTATCTTTTTTTCTTTGTCAGTAATCCAGAATAAAAGGTTAACAGGAACTGTAGAGTTACATATAGCTTTACAAGCAAGAACTTAAATAGTTAGGCATACTGACTTCAAGGGGGAAGTCAGGATAAAAAAAAATGTAAACCAAATAATACTGTGGCTAAGAGATGAAAAACATTACTGTTACTGCATTTGTGAAAATGGTAGCAATTTTTATGGTAAGTAATATTTTTTTCTCAAAGTACTACAGTTGAATGTGATTTACAGAAATGAGCTGTGGTGTTTTGTTGGGTTTTTTCCCCTTTTCCCTGTTAGTGGGCAGGAAAGAATCAAAGTGCAGGGAGTTTTTTATTGCTGCATTTGAGTATGGTCTTTTTGAACAACCTGCCTGCCGAGTTTGTTAGGAATCTTACTTAGATGGCACTGTTTGTTACACTTGTTAATAAAATATTGCCAAAGAGTAGCTTGAAATGTGTAGGTGAAGTTGCACTGATAGCTGAGCTGATTTAACAGCTCAACAGTGCCAAACAAAAATCTTCCTCTTTTCTGCCGGTGTGCCTTCCACCTCCCCTTGTATAAGCTTCATTCCGAATGCTCTAAGATGCTGCAGCTCGCTAAACTATTAGACAAAAGAACAGTTCTTTGCCAGATTGTGGAGCTGGATCAGCTTAGCACAAGGGCTAAAGAGCACCAAAAATGGCTTAATGCGGAACTAGAAGTTGGTGCATGGGGAGGAAGGAGGGGTTCAGGTTTTGAAGAGGAGCTGATTCTTCATCCTTTAGTGGACCTGAGCTATTAAGTTGGCTCCAAGGTATGCAATGCTACCCTTTGAGAAGCTGAATTGTGCAACATGTTTTTCAGGAAAAAATGTTGCGCCCAGAAGTTGTGGTAAATTCTTCTGAGTCCCTATCATGTGTCCGCCTGCCCCCCCGTCAAAACTAAATGCATGATTTGAGTCGATCTGTCCTCTTTAAGACTATACGTATTTTCTTCTGATCTGTTTCTGTTATTTTTTAGAAAGTCTTGTCTTTTTTAGTTGTTGTTGTTTGAATTGCTGATGCAGTAGCTACCAGAAGGCGGAAGATGACCTCACCAAAAGCCAAGAAAGGCACAGCATCCAGAAGGGGAGTCCAGAAGTAAATTATAGATGGAACAACAAATTAAGTTGCTCTTTGGCTTACCTCTGGGTTGTCTTTTTTTTCGGTTACCGTAGCACTGGAATCTATTTCTTTCCTTTTAAAGTGATGAATCCTGAAAACATTAATGTTGTTTGTACCTGTTTTGAAGAATAGATGTTTTATTAAAATAGATGTTTATTAATTAGATTTTTTTATTAAAATATTTGCATAATTTACGAATACTTCAATACGAATGCAAAGTTTTGCCAACTTTGAAGTGAGGATGTGTTTTCTTTATACACACAAATCCATATCTTACAGGCAAACTGAAGTGTTTTTTTCTGCTTTATAATGTAGAAATAAAGTTTTATTTACTTTTGTTGTGGGTACTTTATAAAGAACAGTGGTGTTGCATCTGATTTCTTCTAATTTTGAGTAAGTCCTATTGAGGGCCACTTAGATGTACACCAAGAGGAAGTCTGAAATGGTAGAGACACCTTTTAAATATTTTTCAAGTGTTTAAATAAAAAAAGAGAACGTAAGACAAAAATCACTTCCTTGCATTCCAGTTTGTTACAAAATAAGTTTAAACAATTATTTGGAGAACAGGTAGTGAATGTTAGTTATTTTTTTCATAGTATTTGTGTTTGTGTCACTTTTCTAATTATTCAGATTTTCTCTGGAAAGGAGGAGACCAGCATTTCAGACATAGAGCCCAGGGCAAAGAAAAGAACAAACCAAAATCCAAGGTCCATTCTCAACTGCCCCCTCAGGTTTTCTTTTTATGTTAGTGAAAAGTTGTAATTATTAATAATTTTGTAAAGTGTCTAGTTCCAGTGAAAGCTTGACTTGCATGTGCTTCTCATAACAAAATAATGGTTTACCTTTTTTTCATAGTTGAGAAGCATGTAACCTTCCAAAACCTTTCTTAAAAGTACTTCCTTGCCTGGCTTTGAGTCTTGTTTTCAGAGTTGTAAGTAAAAAAATGCAGTGTTTAATTTTGGTGTGAATTACCACTACTTCACATTTAGATACTGCAAAAAAAAAAAAAAAAAAAAATGTTAGGGCATGAACATTATTCTTATCAGGGAGACTGCTTTATGAAGTTCGGCAAACCAAAACGAATGCATATGAGCCAGTGGGTGGTGTATTTGTGTGGATGCCCAGTGCTATGCTTGCTTGATTTTATGGCTGAATCGCTACTGAAATAAATATGTTATAGCATAAAATGTTGAATGAACGCCGAGGTTATGTTTTGAAAACAAGGGAATCCATTGTTTTGAAATAAAACTGGAATAACATATTTAAAAGTTCATTTCTACTCTGACTGCTATACAGACTCAATCAGCAAAGTGTGGCTGGTGACTTTAAGCATAGCATGCTTTTCTTTTCAGATGCAAAACAGGACTGCTAAAGCCTCTCTCATATTTAAAACTCCTCAAACCAAACTATCATTTTAATGACTTCATTTAATCATTTTGTTCAAAAAGTATGTTATACTATTCCGAAGAACTGTTGTCAGGAAAGCATATTGTATTCTCTTGCTGTCTTGCATACTCAAAGTTAATGTCATTCTTTTGTACTTTAGTTGTTTGACATTTCAGTTGTTTTAGTAACTTATTTACCAGTGAACTTTCTCTCTTTATTTTGAAGTTTACAAGGAGTGTGTTTTCTTTTGAGACTGCCAAAGCCAAATGCAGGAAACACAGACATTTCCATATATTTGAAAAGAATGTTCTGAGGCGCAGATTTCGTAAGCCACCCCTGCCTCTTCCCACCCCAAAAAAGTCCTGGAAAAAGTTTGTACTGACAAGTGTTCTGCGAAGAAAAAGGGTGCTTTCCATCCGAGGTGAATGTTGTTTCAGGGCTTGCCTTTGCTCACAAGAGACTGCAAAGCTACAGTCGTGGCAAGCAAGAACGCCTTTGGCTCACTGTGACCTGCAATGATGTTTTAAAGCATGGGATGGTCAGGATAAGCGAAGTGGAAGGCTGTGACAATCCCTGCAGTGCTACTGTACATACCGCATACTGTATGTGCTTGCACACGTGTGTGTTGTTTTGCAGAACAGGGATAGGGAAACGGTAGGATTTTGTTGACATCCCTGTTTGAAAGTAAAGCCCCCGACACAAAAGAAGCAAGCTGCCTTTAGACTGCATTTACGGCTCTTGGTGACTGCAGGTGTGTGTAAATATTAGAGAACAGCAGGGTCCTGCATTCCCAGAGCCACTTGAGCAGTGCCGTGAAGACAAGTGTCCTTACTGGTATTGCAGTCATACTCCCAAGCTCTCCTGCTGTTTCCAACCTGTGCGCACAGCCGTGAAAAAACCGGACTGACATTTACAGCACAGCAGGGAGACTCTTGAGTAGGGAATGTTAAAGACTCCGCTACCTATGTTTCAAAGTGGCCACTATACATGATAAATCTTGACAGGAGAACTAGTCGGCACTTCAGCTGATGGTGTCATGAGGCTATTGATAACGAAGCACAGAATGCTTCTTTTAGTGCTTGAACGCTTTGCAGACATTGTTTCTATTTTTTTTTCCTTAATCTAAAATATCTGGCGAGAGAATCAAATTCAGGATGGGTATAAGATATTTTTTAGATGGTGCTTCTTTGCTAATTTTTACAGGAATAGGTTAATACAAAATATTAACGTAATTCCCGATGTCTGTTACAGCTAGCATTAAGAAGGGTCAGTTGCTTTCCTGAGTAGTTTGACAGACTTTACTCACTGTTTTATCCTAGTGAGCTGCCAGATTTGGGATGCCATAATAACAGTAATGCAATTAGGTTTTCTGCATGTTGTCTGGTTGACTTCTTAGTTAAGAGTTTCTTTCCCTTTGGGAATAAGACTAGACAGCCTGTCATTTGCTATTACTAATTCTGCTTAAGATTATCACTGGAGCTTTTTTTGTAATTAGCTGTCTTAGTTGGCTCTTAAATTTTAATAGCCAATTGAAGCTACATTTTAGCCAAGTTCCATACCTAAATTGCATTCAGTCCATTAACAAAGTTGGTTAAAAGGCTCTTAAAAGAAAAGCCAATAGATGGTGGTTAGCACTTCCATGTTTGCAGCAGTAGCAGTACCAGCCTCCAATGAACATTCTCAAGAAATGGCACTTCCTTCTAGCAAAGGAAGAGAACAAAGAATGACCGAAATTTGTTTTGGGAACAAAGGCTGATTATGCAGAATACTTGTAGAAAAAAAGTAAAATTGAAGTGCGTCTTTTCTGGAAGAAGGTGGGAGAGATGCAGAAGGGAGAAATTAATGGTTCTGCTCAGACTTGACAGGTTCTGGAAAAGCCAAATAAATGAAGTTACGTTTTTCTCCATTTCAGCTGATCAAAATTATTAGCAAAACCATCTGAAGCACCTTGTGGTGGAATCGTCACCTTGCTGAGTTTAGTTTGTAAAACATCCTGCCAGACATTAAAAAAACTGTAAGCATGCCAGCACATAGGCTCAGAGCACCGCTTCTCTAGTTGATAGACCCTATAATTTTCTTTTATACTGAAGACCATGGCTGGATACCTCAGCCTCCCAAATAATTTAATGTAACATCAGTCTGCATTTTTTATCCCTAATAACACTTGTTTAAATTAGATTTTTCTCCTCTTTTCTTTCTTTAAGGTATAGACAGGAGATTAACAGCCTTTGGATCATCCCATGACAAATAATGGCTTTCTTAGACTTTTCTGCTTTTTAAAAAATAAATAAATCTTTACTGCTGTGAAGACATCAAATATTAATACTGCTACAGTTTTAATACAGAGTCTACTAGTTGCTGATGAGTTGTTTCAAGGATGGTTTGCAATGCCCTGTATGTGTGACGATAGGTAAGTGTCAGTGGCTTCATTGCAGGAGGTGTGAGGCAAACCCCAGATTATGTCTGAATAATCAGTGTGTGTGTGTATCTATCTATCTATCTGTTATCGATTTGTTAATAAGTTAAGATTGATTGATTATATTAGATTGATGATTGATTTTATAAAATCATTTAATAGAATTAAAAGATAGAGGAATAAGAAAATTTTTATGGAAAATTTACAGCTATATAGTAGAAGTAGTTATGACATCTTTTGTACGTCCTGTACCAAGGCTAGAAGAAGGGCCTGGAACTATTGTGAAAACTTAGGTAATAACTTCAGGGTTGAAAGGTTCCTTTGTACTTAACCAGTCTTCTGTACGCAGAGGTGTATTGAAACGTCAGAATATGAGATGAATGGGAACTGGGGAGAGTCGACTGGAACAGCTTGTAGGTGCCTGCCAAGAAACTGTGAACTTTAGTAAAAGGTAATTCCGGCAGGGGAGATCGCGACCACCGACTCACATACCACCTACCCAAATCGTACCCTAGACCCATTTCTAGACCTTTCTAAGCTTTACTGCGCAGAATCGGATATAGGAGGAGAGTATGTAAATGATTTACGGGAAATGTTATGATTATGCATGAATAACTAATGAATATGTATGAATAAGTTCTATATATCGAATCTGAGTTTGGGACCTGGTGTGCGTTGATCGTGAGAGGACTCGCTCACGCACCCGGCCGTCAATAAAGAAGTGTCTGCTTATCTACATCACATTGGTGTCGATAAGTTCTTCATTCCGAGATTTCGGTAACATATCTATCTATCTATCTATCTATCTATCTATCTATCTATCTATCTATATGCTTTTACCAGCATATATAGTGGGACATCTAAATTAGAGTTTCCAGAGTGCACCACTTCCATTGTTCAATAAGACTTAGAGCTGGAGCTCTTTGAACATGAGTTGGATCCTGTTGCTTGTAGCTGACCTGCAGAATCAAACCGACTGGAAATGCTCTGTGGCAGTAAGTGCCGGTTCCTTCATCTCTCTTGCTGTTCTGGGGGTGCTGGGCTCTCTGTGACGATGCAGTACTCAAAGGGGGAAGGAATCTTATCTGTCTGAAGGTTGATTTTCACGATGTGCTTTCTCACAGGTAGGGAGAAAGCAGATGCGGTGGGATCAACTTCTTTGGAAATTCCTAGAGTCCTAGTTGATCTCATGGATAGCTTTATGCAACCGCATGCTAACTCACATGCATTTCAGTTTTCTTCCCCCATATTTTCAAGACTGAGCAGCTGAAGATTTAGAAAGGTGATTCTATGAATTCTTGCTTCATTTTAGGCCTTCTTTATCTCTATAGATGATACCTCTATAACAACAGTTTTGGGGTTTTGCGTGTTTTGTTGTTTGGTTTTTTTTTTTCCTTTTCTCCTGAAGTGATACATAAAAAAAAGGGAATATACTATTTCTGTGAACAGTTTTGCCTGGATGCAGAGTAAGCCGGACAGCTTAGAAAAATGCAGCAGCTCTAATTGGATGCTACAGACTAGTTTTTCTCTGCACTGATGGGCCATGTTTTTAAACATGAAGTCAACCAGCAGTATTGCACTTGTACTTCTTTCTAGTTGTCTGTGTTTCATTTTATCTCAATCCAAACCTGTCTTCTTTCAGACTAGAGCATATCCTGCTCATACAGGCTTTCATGCCAGATTTTAATGCCCTTGCATCTAGGTCTACTGCATACAAATAACTGAAGCATTTTCAAATGGACCTCAAGTTCCACAGCTGCCTAAGCTGCTGACAAGTGAATCCTGACAGCTTTTTCTCCATCGTTGTGAATGCTGCAACAAGCCAAAATTGAGGTTTTGCATTTTCTCAGGGATATCCCAAACAGTAAAAGAGTTGTGGAGGAACTGTTATTTGATGGGAGAAGGATTGCCTCCCGTATTTCTGCCCCTTGTGTTGGAAGGTCAGCTTTCCAACCCTGCAGACCTTAGCTGCTGTGATGGGTTTTCATAAGTATACTCGAAAGAAAAGTGACAAGAGCACAGTGAGACAGCTGTGAAGTGTAGTAGAAGTGAAAAGAAAATAGACGTTTATGAACTGTCCTGAACTAATTCCTTTTGCCAAACCACTCCAGACAGGAAGAAGCTGGCACAGTGGTAATCTGCATCTGCAGCTCCTGAGAGAAGGAAAATGCTGCTTTGGCAAATGGAGCAAGAAACCTAGAAAATTAAGGATTAATATGTCCATTTATAGAGAAGCAGTGAGAACACAGTAAGATGAAATACAACCAAGGAGGATGCATTTAGAAGACAAAAGAGCCCTGGAAGGGAAGGTACTTAGCTTTGTTCAGAATGCAAACTATAACACGCAGTTCTTGGAACTGGTGAGTTGCGCAGCTGAATGTTAAAAGAAATTAGTTCATACCACAAGAAATACACAATCTGTGCCTTGAAAACCTGAAGGTACTTTTCTTTTCTGCCAGGAGGGGAGTGGAACACTGGATCTACTTGAAAGTAAGTAACCCTCCAGCTAATTTTATCGATCTGCTGCTAAACTTCAACAAAAATAGTTTTATTAATAAACTGAATTCCTTTCTGAAAACAGATATATCTATACAAAATAAAAATGCCTTTATTCCTGCTTTCTCACTAATCTGTCGTTATGGAGTTGTTTCCTTTGGAACGGTGAAGGTGGATCTGCACTAGCACATGTGCAGTCCCTGACTCACTTCTAATAACGCTTGGTGATAGCCATAGTGACAGGTATAGAGCAAACGGCACCACATTCAGTAGACAATATGGTGCTGAAAATATCTGGACATGGTCTAACAACTAGTTCCTTTTGTCACCGCTGGAGCTGATGATCAGTAATTTGTAGGATTTGGGGGGGTTTAATCAGTGTTGTCAAACCTGGGATGAGGTGGAATTTAAAACTCTCTCTTATCCAGACCAAATGTTATCCAGACTCGATATACCACTTGAGAGACTGACATCTTTTGCCTCTGTTATCTTCATACATTAGCTGGTTCCATGTGCGGCAGTGAGTTACCTCACTGATTGCTTATTTCCTTTCCTCAGGTCAAAGCCCTCCTAAAAACAGCTTTGAAACTTGTCATCCATTTCTGGTGTAAGTGCAACACAAGGTTTTCTTTAAATCTGACCAGAATACTTTTTTCTCTGTGTGGAAACTAGTTTTGGGGGTGAATTCCATTGTTTATATGGAAAGCTTGAGTTTTCTGAGGTGGTAGTGCCCAAAATACCATTTGAAGCCGGTAAGAGCTGCAGTTATCCAGTATCACTGAAAATCAGGTTTATGTTCCTCTAAAAATATACCCCTTGCCTATTTTATTTTACTGCAAAGACAACTGCTGTTGCTGTGGCGTTGCCAGATGGAGCTGTACATAGACTTGGGGCAAGTGGGAATGTTGAGGGGGGCGTTTGGGAGGGCAGGGAGTCCCTGCTGGTAGCAGCACTTGCCCTGCCAGGGGACAGAGCAGGGCTTTGGGAGGGGGTGCTGGGGAGTCCCTTGTATCGCTTCTCTGCAGGAGCAGCTGTGGCAGGGTTACCTGGATGATGACCTTAATGAGAGGAGGTTTCTTGTGGGGCATGCATCCCCAGGAGAGGCTGCACTTGAGATCTGACCTTTGTTTTCCTTTCACGCCGGGTGTTTCTGGGCCTTGAAATGCTGCTGTGGGCTCAGATGGACAGTTAAGGCAAGGAGGGATTAGCTCCCAGGGACAGGGGTGTGTAGTAAGAGTTGGGCTCTCTCAAAACACAAACCAGCTTTGTGGGCCGAGACTAGCAGGACTAATGATGGGCATTTCTGGAGGGGTTTCACCTTCAGAGCTCTTGGCAAATGTCAGCCAGTTTGCCTGCTGCCCTGCAACTGCTGCTCACTGGGAAGGAGAAATCCTGCTCTCCCAAGTGAATGCTCCTCCCCAGCTGCTTTTCAGCTGACTTTGCCAGCAAGGCTAGAACAAGGGCTGCCCTTCTGTGCAGGGACTGTGGGTAGCACAGAGATGCAGCCCAGCAAGCTTGACAGTGTGGAGGTGCTGGTCTGACCTCCCCAGGGCCCCCTCTCGAGTTCAGGGCAGGGAGGGACCAGTGCACCCACCGAGGCAGAAAAGCTTCTGAGCTGTGGAGAGGAGCAAAGCTGAGCCCAGGGACCGAAGCTGCCGTTACAGACTCCAGTGTCCTGCCTGAAGGGAAGGTTGCTGTCTGAGCTGCTGCCTGTGCTCGGGCAGGGAGGGCTTGCAAAGCAGCGAAGCAGGGAGCTGCACTCTGTCAGCAGCTGGAGCCTTTCAGAGTCCGCCTGCAAAGCTGCCACTGCCCTTGCTGATGCAGAAGTGTTGCTCACGAGGTGGCTGCCTGACCAGTCTCATTGCTGGGCTGGTTACCCAGACCTGCTCCTTGTGGAGATGCATCAGTTCTCCTTGCTGCCCAGCTTCTCCTTGTGAAGGCTCGGTGTAGCTAGCTTTGTTAATCCCAGATGTATCTTTCATGAGCTATCATTTGTAAAAGGAGTTCTCAGTGCTGGGGAGAGCAGCCAGGAAAGAAAAAGTTTCCAAAGAGGGCTGGAAATCTCTGTCTTCTAGTCCTAGGGAAATGAAACTGAAGCCATCTTCTGGTGTGCAGCCCCGCAAGTTCCTGTGAGCCTGTCTGGGAGAAATTAGCACCTAGTTAAAAAGGTGGGAGCGGCAGCCAGGGAGGAGGGTTACAAGAAGGCATCTGCCTTGAGGCTGTGCTAAAGGGAAACTGTAGGTACTTGTTTCTCAGCAGTTCAGCTGAGGGCTGCCTCTAGGAAGAAGGTCCTGGTGCCAGGGCATAATTGTCCTTGGCCTGTTCTTTTTTTTCTTTAGCGACAGAGGGTGCCGAGGGCTGAAGGTACCGGCTGGATGCTCAGTGCCCTTCCATTTCCCTCTGCAAGGGTTTTGGGTGGGTGAGAGAGGCAGGCAGCTGTGACCCGGCTGCAGATGTGCTGGGCACGTCAGCCCGCAGCAAATGTGGAGTCTGACACCTTGTGCCTCCTATGGGACAAGACCCTGCTTGTAAGCAGTTGCTGGAGAAAAGCTGGTGCATAATCAACTTCTACCTTAATTGTCCTGTGCAGTATCATCTGCATCTGGGTTCTATCCTCAGAGCTGAGATGCTGGTTTCGCTGCCTTTCAGGGCTGCTACAGGTGCGTGTTTTCAAGATCTGTTGGTCTAGCCAGCATGCTGTAAGGGTGCGGGTAACAAGGTTTGTCAGTAATGCTTCTTGTTCCTATCTTTGACCAGACTAACTTGGTATCATTTTCTACTAAGAAAGCTTATTCTGTGTGCTGCTCAAAATACTGGGCTGCTCAGGCATTAGAGAGAGGAGGGAGAAGCCTCTCCATAGTATTCGCAGCACTGTTGAATGGGAGCTGTTTGCTGGCCCTTGTGACTTTGTCTTTTCCCGAGGAAGTGTTGCTGGACTTGCCTGGTGGGTAGAAAAGCTGAGTCCCTGTGAGATCAAACAGCTTGCCTGGACCCTGGCAGAGCTGTAATTAGGTGAGTGCAAATTTGTCACCTTCAGTGTCATCCTTGGTCTGTCTTATGTGCTGCTTCTGGCATGGGGGGGGTGGGTGGGGCAGGGGGGGAATTATTTTTTTCTGTCTATAGGACAGAGGAAGGGGTGGTGGCTTGGTTAAGGCAGCTGGGAAGGTTTCTTCTTTGTGGCCTGGTTGCCCTGGGAGTCCACATGCTGCTTTGTAAGGGAAGGTTGCAAGGATGTCTTCCACCTTGAAAGGCAGGATGGTGGGTATACATACCTTCTCTTACGCTCCTGGTTATAGAACGTCACCTGGGTGTGCTGAAGCTTCCTAGAACACTTGAATACCTGAACTGCAGGCTGTGAGATTCCTGCAGGCTGTGCTGGGGCCCCCAGCTTGTGTGCTGGGACCTTGCTCCTGCGTTGGCTGGTGCCTGGAGGCAGAGACGTGCTGGAAAGGCTTTGGGCATCGCGGCTGTTTCAGCCAGCACCCCACTCCTCACTGCTTGCAGGAACTGGAGGGTTCCCAGGCACGGCACAGTCCTTGTGTGTTGTATTTCCCGATTGCAGGTTAATTCCTTCCTGACCGAAGGAGCCCTTATTTACCAAAATTTCATCTGCTCCTGCTGTTTATTGCCCCCTGAAATCCTCCTCCTCTCCTGCTGTCCTTGCTGTCCTTCCAAGAGCAGCCAGTTGTGTTCCTGCTGCGGTGAGGAGAGGGATGGAGTCAGGATGGGGTCAGCGGTTGGCAGCTGAACAGCTTCTTTTTGCGTTTCCATCTGTTCTTTCTCTTCCATTTTAATGAGATCAGGTGCCAGAGTGCACTGGGAAGACTTTCCAGTGTGAGAGGAAGGCACACAGGGCGTACTGGGGTCTTTGCTTTTGTCCTTGGCAGAGAGGCTGCTCGCA
The DNA here is from genome assembly GCF_963210335.1 of Falco punctatus. Lineage (NCBI taxonomy): Eukaryota > Metazoa > Chordata > Aves > Falconiformes > Falconidae > Falco > Falco punctatus. The sequence continues at coordinate 32,270 of NW_027660213.1, read as the reverse complement.
TCCAGCCTGCACCATCTCGAGCTGCTCCTATAACGCACGTGGTGATGGGGAACACGCTCTGCGGTGAGCCTGACAGCTCTAGCTTGAGGGGGTCTGTCCTGCAACTCTGAGCCTCGATTGAAACTTGGAGCTGCTTGTGCTGATGGCTGCAGAGGTGCAAACCTGCCTGTTCCTGGACCCACTGGGGCGCCTGTCTCTTGATTGTGTTGTCCTTCTATTTTTTTGTGATGTGGCTACTGCCTTGTCTTCTAAAATGCCAGCTGTTTCAGATGATAGCAGTGGCTTGACAGGTGCATTTTTTCAGGCCCCTGGTGCTCCCTACACAGACCTGTCAGCTTTTCTGATTGCCCCCTCTAATGAGTGGCTCCACTCCTTTGTGTTTTGGAGGGGCTTCCCCTCTGCTTTTGGGGCCATATGTTTATTACAGAGCTGGTCTCTGAGTAGGAAGGCTCTTCTCGAGGAGGATCTGCAGGGGCTGCTTTTGCTGCTGGCTCTTTGATTCATGAGAGCTCTTGGGACGTGTGAAGGGTGGGAAGAGGTTCAAAGGAAGAACCCGGGGAGCTCATTTCAGCAGTTCAGCTTCAACAGTCTCTATGTGGAAAATGAAAACCTGCCCTTGTGCTGCCACTGCCAAAATGTGGTGTGCTGGGAGTCAGCACGGAGACCTTGATCCCCTAAAAGCTGTAGAGTCTGACAGCGCCTCCGTGGCAGAGACCAGAGGCTCTTTTAAGGGATGCACTAGGTGCCCTGTTTAAAAATCAGAAAGCCCTGGCCCGGGTTCCAGCGCAGGGCAGCCTCTGCGTGGCTGCTCGTTAACAAAACTCTGTGTCTTTTTGGCAAAAGACTTTCTGCTACAAATGCAGTCAAATGTTTGTCTAAGCAAAAGGTAACCCAGCAGTCCCTTCCTGAGCAAACCGGCAATTGCTTTGGGATTTTGCTTGAGTTCAAAGTGTGCCTTTGTGGTTGTGTTGGGCCTGTGAAGGCAACTGCCCAGAGCAGGTGAGGCCACATCCAGCTTTGCTGTTATTTCCTTGGTGCCTGCTTCAGGTTAACTTCCTTGCACAGCAGCGGTGGCGCCTGCCGAGTGCCCCAGCACCTCTTAGCGCAGCCCTGTGTGCGGCAGGGAGCTGCGCCAGCTGGCCCGGCAGCAGCCAGGAGATGAGCTTGTCCCTTCAGCGCTTCACAAGTGACAAATAAAAGAAGCTACTCCTTTCACAGCACCGCTTCTGAGCACCCGATGGTGCTTTGTAGCCGCTGTGATGGCGCCAGGTGCTCCTGTGGGCTCAGGCTGAAACATGTGTCATGGGCTGGGGTTGTCCCTCCCTGTGTCCCACTGTGTTGTCTGGCTTTTCCCTCTCGCTTGCTTCAGATCACAGAAGCAGATGCTGGTGTTTGAAAGCGCCTTGCAGGAGAGGTTAGGATCGGCTGGGGCTGTGGATGACCAGCTTGCTGTGAAGCCGAGGAGAGCAGTCCTACTGCAAATGGAACTGCCAAGTGGTGCCAGGAGCTGCAGATGCCAACCCAGCTGTTGTGGACTGGGTTAAGGCTGTGTGGGTTTTTTCTTGGCCTGGAGAAGCTGGAGGAAGGACAGTCTGTGGCGTTTAACGTGGTCTCTGGAGCCGACCATGGGAGGATCTTGCTGGGCCGTGGGTGCTTGGGTATTGCCATGGTTTTAAATGCACGTGATGCCAAGCAGTAGAGAGCTGCCATGTGCTTAGGCTCTGAAGGAGGTCGGGTATGTCGGGTGGAGGAGAGGAGGGGCTGGTGGTCCCCAGCCTGTGGTGCCCCGCAGTATGGGGCGGGTTGGGAGATGCCCTGGCAGGACCCTGCTAGCTGAGGAGAAGAGCTGGGTGTGAGGGAGGAGGGACTTGCTCCTGCTCTGCATCTGTGACAGACCACTAAGCCCTGCTCCTACAGCGTGGTGGTACTGCAGCATGGTTCTGTCCTCGGTGTCGTGGGGGCTTAGATGGCTCTTAGCTGCCAGAGGCAACAGGAGGCCAAGAGAGCTGGGGTTAAGGCAGCGTCAGCCCCAGGAACAACTACTTGGCCAATCCTGTAACTGCATAGATATGGGTGTCCTTGACAGCTGTACCCTTTCTTGTCTAGGTTGAGATGTTGTGCCGATACCTTGCAGAGTCAGGTCTGAACCTCTATCCGGAATCTATCCGTCCTTCTGTGGCACTGTCTTCTGGCAGTCGCAGCCTTGGATACTGCCTTGTTGACTTCCACGTCAGAGATTCCCCTTGAACTGTGATTAACTTCTTGAGGCTTGTAGATTTTCTTCTGCATGTACACAAAGACAGCTGTCTGAATTAAAGGGTGTCATAGTATTAAGGAAAAAGAAAAGCTAGGAGGCATCACACTTGTTAGGGCCAAAGATTTTGTTTTGTTTTAAAAAGCAATGGGAGGAGAACAACTTACTCTTCAAGTAACTGCACAGTTAATGTCTCAAAACCGCAGGCATTTGAAATGCTGTCTTGATTCAGAAAAGAAGTAGAGAAGCAGTTCAGAGTTTGGAAGTGAGATGTAAACTCAACAAAGTGAGAAAACGAAATGGGTTCCCAGCATGGGTATAAAAAGGGGGACAGCAAAGCCAGGGTTGTGCGTTCAGGTCTGTGCTACCAAAACCAAAATGAAATCGTTGTTCTCCCCTACAGTGTGGGACTGCATTGCTCAGAAGGTGGCAGGGGAAACACGGGCAAAAGGAGCCACCTTGATTTTCCTTCTTTCTCATCAGGAAACAAATACGAAGCCTGTTCTGGCTCAAGACTGAGCTGCCTATTTGGGACTTCATCAGGTGTCAGTGGGTAAGTGACCTGACTGCAGTTATTTGTTAGAGGATGTTTTGATAGCATCTAAAATGATTGAGTGTTGCAGTCAGTCCTTTCTTGAACCGAGCGCTGGAGTTCTTCCTCCATGGGTTAAAATGGGGGTAGTGAAGGCTCCTTCTGCACCCCCTCGTATAAGCTGCCTGTGGCAGCACTTCCCCCCTCTCCCTGGATCCTCACTGCAGCTCTTTGCCTTTGCTGCAGCTCTGTGTCCTCTGCAAGACACCAGGTGTGTCCAGTTATTCTGTGGGTTTGATGGCGTGGGTGCAGCAATGATGACGGGAAAGGTGCTTCTGATGTGCCTGTTTCAGACCCTGCGCAGGGGTTTTGGTTTTGGTGTTCAGAAGCTGGAGAATGCCTGTGCTGTCAGGGTTGACCTCGGAGCCCGCAGCGGGGCTTCTGGGGGGTGCTGGCTGACGGTGCTCTGTGTCCTTCTAACGCTGCAGCAAAGGAGAGGTTAATAATGCAAGGTGCCTGCTCTTGCCCCTGGCTGTAGGCTCCTTTGTTTCTGCAGGAGGAGAAGAGCTATGTAAACAGTGTTTCCCCGGGGCTGGGGGGAAGGATTTTCAGCCTGGGTGGAGCAGCTCCCTGCATGAACGAAGTTCTCTGTGCCTCTAAAAGAGAGCAGGGCCACCAGCCTGGTTTGGTCAGACCCTGCTAGGAGGGAGCAGGGTGGCTCGCTTGTGTGCTGCGCTGTGCACGAGTGTGATCCCCTGTCTGCTTCCTTGGGACCAGCTGCAGCCTGTGCTGCTGGGCATGTGTCTGAGTCAGGAGCGCAGGCAGCCAGCTGGGAGCCAAGTGTGAATCGGGAGGGATGGCTCCCAGCTGAACTGAGTGGTGGCAGCTGGATGCTGTGAAGGAGAGCAGAGGTGAGCTGCTGGGGCAGGGGGGGTGTTGGCAGGGGAGGAGGGGCTTGGTCCCTGCGGGAGCAGAGCTGGCTGTGTAGGACCCCAGGAACAGAACGGAGAGGGGGCAGTGATACAAACCCTGTACCCCCAAGTCCATGGTCGTGAGCATGGATGGTGCTGTGATTTTCAGCCTCTGGGCTCTTTCTGAAAGTGTGCGTCTCCCCCAGGGGAGGTGGCTAAGCCCTGTCCCGGGGAAGAAGCCTGGAAGAGACTCGGTTGTCCTTCCCCTTCCCTGTCTCGGCTCCGCCTGAGTGTCTGGGCGTCCAGCTCTGTGACAGGGGTGGTCTGCCTTACATTTCCATCTCCAGCATGGCGAAGCCCAGAACTGGGTCAGAAAGCGGTGGCTGCAGTCTGCTACATCCTGCAGGGCATCCTGAACCATGTGTGTAGGCTTGCCAAGTGTGGGCACCCATACCGACTGTAACTTCAGGTCTGTGGCTGCTTGAAAATGGCAGCTTGGCAGGGCTGTCGGCTGTCTGTAGCCATCAGGAGCCATGGCTCTGGTGAAAAAGCTGCAAGACAAGCTGGCTGTGGCCTCCCTCTTGTCGTCTGCCAGCAGGCTGGCTGACAGCACACACCAGCCGTGCCATCTCCCCAGCCTGCTCTCTGGCAATGCAGTGTATTCCTATCCCTCAAAGTCCCTGTGAGCTAGAAAAAAAGAACAGTCTGCACTGTTCACCTTCCCTGCCATCAGAAATGAAGCAGCTTTGGCAGAACGTGCGTGTTTTGCAAAATGCTGGAGCACCCCAAGGGCTTTGCGTGCAAAACGCGAGCGAATCAAATCAAGCTGCTTTTTGCAGAGAGCGTGGGTCCCCTTCTGCTGGATCACCAGGGTCTCTGCAGCTCCCCTTGCACAGGGCTGCATCAGCTCTTTCCTGCTGCCTGCCAGGGTTTTTGTCTGGGTGTTTAAAGGCCCTGGCAAAGGGAGTTTGCCTCCCGTGGGGTGGGAGCGGGTTGTGCAAGGGGGACCCACGCTCCCCCTCCAGTGATAGGCACTGCAGGGAGGCTGAAGAGCCCGTCTGAGCTGGGGCCCTCTGGGTGCTGTGCTTCTCTAGCCTGGGTGGCTGAAAGTAGCTCCTGCAGACCATCTTGGCGTGCTCTTGCCGAGCGATGACCTCTTCAGTGCTGTAATTTGGGATTTCCACAGCGACAAGCTGTGCTGCTGTGTGTGCGCTGGTGTAGTTGCCCTCCAGTTGATGGGCGTGGGTATGTCCAGCCCAGGGTCTGGCAACAGCAGATAGAGATTTGCCTCCATTACATGTGAGAGTTGGGATGTGGGAAGAGGAGCAAAGGAGAAAAAGGCTTTGAAGTCAAGGTGTATGCATTAAAAAAACAAACAAACAAAAAGCCCCCCAAAACTGAGCATGTTTCTCTCTGTCCAGCATGCTTGAACTCCCCTGTCCCAGGCTTCTCTTGTACTGTGAACTCTGTTTTACTTCAGGTTGAACCTGTCTAAGATAAAAAATAAACTGGCTAAACTTTGTGCAGAAATCTCTAAGATCCCGATGGGTCTTAACCTATATGAGAAAACAGAGTGAAGTAACCCTATTGCAATGTCCATGTGGTAAAATGGGGGTGAGCAAGCTGACCTGTGATCAGAGGCTGACGAAGGCAGGTGCTGGCTGGGAAGAATGGTGGGTCCTGCCTTCCCTGCTTCCCTGCCCTGCGTTTGCCTCTGCCAAGTAATGACTGGCTCATCTCGGTGGCAGTGTAGGGAGCACAGGCTAAAAGTGAAGTGGCCCACGGGTAGCATGTAACTCTGAGATCAAAGTCCGGAGGGAGGAGGGTGAGCCCTGGCTGTGCTCATGCTGAAGGCACCGGAGGGTGATGTGCTGCACATCGGGGTGCCTTTTTATTGCATGCCTTTGTGTTTTGTTGCTCAGTCCTTGGAAAAGACTGTGCTGAGGATCAGACGTGGCCCCGTGTCCCTTTCCTGTACCAGGCTGAGCCTTGCCTGAAGGGCTGCAGTTACCCAGGATTGCAATGCTCGTGTTCCCAGGTGCAGTGCGATAATGGCTGTGGGCCTTCTGAGGTCCAGTTATTTGGGCAGAAGCCTTTTTGAGAAGGAAGTATGGGGAAGATTAATATACAACACAAATTCTTTTTGGATGATTATTTCACACTCTACGATCCCATGGCATATGCCCAAGGCTCAGGCTTTGAGGTGTCCTGCTTGGCTTCTTGATGAAATACCAGCGATGCTTCCTATGAAGTGGGAATAAGTCTCCAGCTGTCTGATTTGGAAGTGCTCTCGTTTGCCATCTTATGCAGCTTCATGTTTCCACTGTGGTCTCACCAGCCAAAGAAGCAGTCCTGTCCTCCTAGCTGGAGGAGCCTCTGCGTCCTTGAAAGGAACGTGAGGGATTCAAACAACACTCAGCAAGCACTGACCTCCCTCGAGCCCTGTGTCAGGCCCTGCACAAGGGCAGGGCAGAGGCGCCCAGGTGAAGTGCGTCTGTCTGAACGTGTTACCGAAATCTCGGAATGAAGAACTTATCGACACCAATGTGATGTAGATAAGCAGACACTTCTTTATTGACGGCCGGGTGCGTGAGCGAGTCCTCTCACGATCAACGCACACCAGGTCCCAAACTCAGATTCCATATATAGAACTTATTCATACATATTCATTAAATATTCATGCATAATCATAACATTTCCCATAAATCATTTACATACTCTCCTCCTATATCCGATTCTGCGCAGTAAAGCGTAGAAAGGTCTAGAAATGGGTCTAGGGTACGATTTGGGTAGGTGGTATATGAGTCGGTGGTCGCGATCTCCCCCTGCCGGAATTACCTTTTACTAAAGTTCACAGTTTCTTGGCAGGCACCTACAAGCTGTTCCAGTTGACTCTCCCCAGTTTCTATTAATCTCATCCTCTGACATTTCAATGCACCTCTACGTAAAGAAGACTGGTTAAGTACAAAGGAACCTTTCAACCCTAAAGTTATTACCTAAGTTTTTCCACAATAGTTCCAGGCCCTTCTTCTAGCCTTGGTACAGGACGTACAAAAGATGTCATAACTACTTCTACTATATAGCTGTAAATTTTCCATAAAAATTTTCTTATTCCTCTATCTTTTAATTCTATTAAATGATTTTATAAAATCAATCAATCAATCTAATAAAATCAATCAATCTTAACTTATTAACAAATCGATAACATTTCCCCCCTTTGAAAGTGTTGAAAATCATCATTTCAATACTTTCACATTATTCATATATCTTTTGTTTCAACATATTTTGGTGATGGATCATATCTTGGTGAAATGGTTGGTACTTCTCTCATAATCATACGATTCACTGCAATTCTATTAGTAAACTGTTTCTTCAGACATGCATATACTAGCATGCTCATCAAAAAGACAACTAGCAACAGAAACAAAGTTTTAATTATAGATTGTATCCAAGAGCTCAAATTCCATCCCAGTTTGTTAAAAAATTTTCCCAAGCCAATCTGCTGACATATCCTTTTGAATTGTTTCAGTTTCTTTTTCAATTTTTTTTTTTTTCCAATAGGTCTAGATCATGTTCCACATCCTGAGTGACATTTGGAATGTGGATACAACAGTGGTCCAATTTATCCTTGAGATATCCACATACTCCATGTTCTTTAAGTAGGAGCATATCTAGTGCCATTCTATTTGTAAAGTCATTCTGGAGGTCGCCTGTAATTATATATTCAATTCCTTAAACCCCTTTTTGTTAACGTTTGCTAATTTTTCCACTTGACCAGCTAACTGATAGAGCCATGCTCTGTTTCTATATGAAGCTGTAGGATTTAAAAGTGATTCAAGTGCCCAACCAGTTTTCACTCCTATAAATGGTTCATTCCAAATATCATCATTTATCTCAGATCTCTTTATTCGTTTAGATTCTAAATTCTCTAAGGATCCTTTAAATGGTGATTTCTTTTAAATTGGACACAATGTTGGCATGCCTAAAGTAATTTGTTTCACCTTACCATCTAATGGTAAATGTGTGGTCCAGGTTCCATCGCTTAATGCCCAAACTAAATGTCCTGGACTTCAAATAGTAGTTTTACTACAACTAAACGAAGTTCCTTTCCTAACTGTAAAAGTGCTGGTCAAATTGAGAGTGTTCTTAAGACCTCGACAAAAACAACCAAATTTTAAAACAGTGGCCTACAGAGGAATTCTTTGGATTACTAAGTCTGCATTACTACAATCATACACTTTTTCACATTTCCACCATGGCGCTGCTTTATTTTCCTTCTCTCCCGATGAAGGTGACCTATCATTGACCCAGGGTAATACTGAAAAAAACCATTTCCATCCCAGGTAAAACACCAAAAAGTTCTTGCTATATACTGAAAATGGGAAAATATGGACATAGACCATATAGAGTCCCATTGTTTTACTAATTGGGTACCTTGGCCAGTTTTATTACACTTCCATTTCATGATACTTCTGCTCACATTGGTTTTAAATTGTTCATCATAAGAACACCATCCCACAGTCTTAAATCTCCCTATTTTGGTAAAACCATGATTTAACAATATTTCACAATCTGCCAGACTACCTGGAGTTTTCCACTGTTTTCTAATAACCTTTACTTGTTCATACCATTGAGTCACTGGCCTCTGTTCACAATAATTGGTTTCATTTTTATGTTCCAGGTTAGTCAAATTCATGGTTAAAATTCCCCATGGAATAGATTCACCTACTGCTCTTGGTATAGGTAAACAAGCAGTGATCTGCGTGATGTTTTGTAAATTGGCAAATTCTTTAATCAATCCTACCATCAAATTTTCCTCAGCCATTTGTTTGGGAATGTCAATCACTTGTTCTGTTTCTATTTGTCTTTTGTTCCTATTCACCAAGTCATCCCATGATCTCACCAACACTATCAACCAAAAGAAAATCCAAAAACCAATCATAACTTGATCTGCAAAATTAGACATGTTCCAAAGTCAATTTTTAAGTCTCTGGGTCACGTTCCACAGTCCTCCACGGAGTAGATGCCTTCTTTACGGTGCTTTCTTCACTCGAGTATAATGTATCCAAGCATCCGATTCTGCAATTTTGATAGCTGTAAAAGTGGTTAGCAGTATCTGGAAAGGTCCTCTCCAGTGCTCCTGCAAAGGTTCAGAGGTCCAAGTGTTCACATAGACATAGTCTCCTGGTTGGAAATCATGCACTGAATTTTCCAGGGATAAAGGTCTATTCCAAATTACTACACTTCAAATCACAGCCAAAGTTTTCCTTGAAAAAAACAAATAGTTATACACATCTTGTTTTCCTTTTACATGTATGTTTAGATTTGGTTCTAGAGACTCATATGGTTTTCCATATAATAATTCATAAGGACTGACTGAGGTTCCACTCTTTGGTTGTACTCTGATTCGTAATAATGCCAATGGAAGTGCCTGAGGCCACTTTAAACTAGTTTCTTGACAAATTTTACTTATTTGTCATTTTAACATTTGATTCATCCTTTCCACTTTCCCACTAGATTGTGGCCTCCAAGATGAATGTAAATCCCAATTAATACCCAATGCTTTGCTAACACTTTGGACTACTTCAGCCACAAAGTGTGGACCTCTGTCAGAGGAAATTCCAATAGGAACTCCAAATCTTGGAATTATTTCTTATAATAACCACTTTACAACCTCCTTTGCTTGTGTGGTGCGACAGGGAAGGGCTTCTGGCCATCCTGTAAAAGTATCAACCCCTACCAAGATGTACCGGTACCCATTGTATCTAGGCAACTCTGAAAAATCTACTTGCCAATAATCTCCAGGTTCTGTACCAGACTTCAGCCTTCCCATTTGAACCTTTTTCTTAATCACTGGATTATTTTTCAAACATACTTCACACTTTGCAGTTACCATTTTAGCTATTCCTAACATCTTAACTGATATTACTTGCTTTCGTAAGAATGTTACTAAGGCTTCTGCCCCCCAATGACATTCTTGGTGTCTCATTTGAATTATCTCTCTCATCAAAAGAGGTGGAATAACTACTTGCCCATTAGGAGTTACCCACCATCCCTCTAAGTTTTTCTTAGCATTTAATAACTGACCCAATTTGTCATCTTCCTCTGAATATCTCGGTTTTTCTCTGGGAAGGGTTACTGTTTTAGAAGGAATTATTGCCATTTGTAATGCTTGTTTCTTTGCTACCCTTTTTGCAGTTCTATCAGCTAAATTATTTCCAGCTATTATTTTTGTATTCCCAATCTGATGTGCCTTACAGTGCATGATTGCTACTTGATCTGGCTTTTGAACTGCTTGTAATAATCGTAATATTTCTGTTTGATGCTTAATGTTTGATCCTTGAGAGGACAATAACCCCCTCTCTTTCCACAAAGCTCCATGGACATGCACTACCCCAAAGGCATATTTTGAATCAGTCCAGATATTTACTCTCTTATCCTTGCTTAGTTCTAAGGCTCGAATTAAAGCGATGAGTTCTGCCTTTTGGGCTGATGTGGTACTCGCCAATGCTCCTGCTTCTATAACTGTAGTCTCTGTTGTTACCGCATATCCGGCGTATCGGACTCCTTGTTCCATAAAGCTGCTTCCATCAGTACACAGTTCCCAGTCTGGTCTCTCCAATGGCACATCCTTCAGATCTTCACGACTAGAATAAACATACTCGATGGTAGCCAAGCAATAATGTTCCAGTCGTCCTTCTTCCTGTATGGAACTTAAAAACACTGCAGGATTTACCAGGTTGGTTGTCTTTAGAATCACATAATCTTGTTCAGTCAATACCGCCTGGTATTTCATCATCCGGCTGGGGGACAGCCAACGTCCCTCCCCCCTTCTGTTCTAGGACAGTTATCACCATGTGTGGAACATAGACTGTTATTGTTCTTCCCAAAGTCAATTTCCGAGCTTCTTGTATGAGCATCACTGTTGCAGCCACTGCTCGAAGGCAGTTTGGCCACCCTTTACTCACTGTGTCCAGTTGTTTAGAGAAATATCCGACTGGTCGTTTCCAGCTTCCTATCCTCTGGGTTAGTACTCCCAGTGCCAGGTGTTGCCTTTCATGAACAAACAGCTGGAAATCTTTGGTTAGATCCGGCAGTTCCAAGGCAGGTGCAGACATTAAGGCACGTTTCAGTTCTACAAAAGCCTTTTGCTGTTGTGGGCCCCATACAAAGGGAGAGTTCTTTTGGGCCTCGTACAGAGGTTTAGCTATTAGCCCATAGTTCATAATCCAAAGGCGACACCACCCAGCCATTCCCAGAAATGCTCTGAGTTCATGAATATTTCTCGGCTCAGGTATACTGCAAATAGCTTCTTTGCGATTTCTTCCTAATTGCCGTTGTCCTTTTGAAATCTCAAAGCCTAGATATATCACAGTCTGGCAGGCTATCTGGGCTTTCTTCCTGGACACTTTGTATCCATTTAGTCCCAGAAAATTTAAAAGGTCAATAGTCACCTGCATACAGGTAAGTCTTTCTTCTGTAGCAATCAGTATGTCATCTACATACTGTAGGAGTAAATGTCCAGGCCTTGATTTATCCTGTTTCCAGATTTCAAGTTCCTTTGCTAATTGATTTCCAAAAATAGTTGGACTGTTTTTAAATCCTTGGGGTAATCTAGTCCATGTCAGCTGCATCTTTCGCCCAGTTTGTGGATTTTCCCATTCAAAAGCAAACAGTTTTCTGGTTTCCTTTTCCAAAGGTATACAAAAGAAAGCATCTTTTAAATCAAGCACTGTAAACCACTGATAAGTCTCCCTTAATGCTGTTAACAGTGTATAAGGGTTTGCTACCACAGGATAAATATCCTTAACTATTTGATTTACTGCTCTCAAATCTTGTACCAGTCTATATTCACCCGAAGGTTTTCTGACTGGTAAAATAGGAGTATTATACTCAGATTCACATTCTTCTAAAATTTTATACTCCAAAAATTTATCACTCCATTTCTTCAATTCCTGTCTCACTTCTGGTTTGATTGGATATTGTTTAATTCTCACTGTTCCTGCGCCTTCCTTCAAATCTATTTTAACCGGTTCTGCTAGTTTCGATTTGCCAGGATTATCTGTCTCCCATACAGTAGGGATCACTGCCAAATCCACCTCCGGTGGAATTTCTTGTTCCTTTACCTTTTCTTGTATCATCAAAACTTCTCCCGTTTTTGACTTGGGAATTTTCAAAAAGAATTCTCCTTCGTCAAAAACAATTTGTGCATTTAATTTAGATAACAAATCTCTCCCTAACAAAGGTACCGGACATTCTGGTACATATAAAAATTCATGTGTAATTATTTTATTTCCAAATTTCAAATCTATGGGTTGTAGGAATGGCCTGTTTTCTTCTTTCCCTGTTGCTCCTTTTATATTGGCTGTCTTTGTTCCAATTTTTCCTTTACAAGTATTTAATACTGAAAGTGTCGCCCCTGTATCTACTAAAAATTTAACTTCTTTATCTCCCAGCTTAATTTTAACCAGAGGTTCAGCTGGGCTCCCCTCCGGTCCCCTTCAGTCATCTAAAACCATTATTTTGGCAAGGTCGTGAGAAGCACTCCTGTTTCTGGGGCAGTCCTTTTTCCAGTGTCCTTCCTCTTTACACAAGGCACACTGATTTATTCCTAAAAGGGTATTAAATTTCCGATCACCACAATTCATATACCCTCCTCGTCCATTAAATCCTCGTCCTCTTCCTCTGCCCCTTCCTCTATCTACTGTTCCTGCCATCACTGCCAATAAATCTATTCTCCTTGTTCTTCTTTCTTCTTTTTCTCTGTTATTATATACCCTCCATGCCACTTCCAACATTGCATTTAAACTTCTTGAATTCTCTCCCTCCAGTTTCTGGAGTTTTTTTCTTATATCTGGTGCCGATTGCCCCATAAAAATCAAAGCCAATTGTATCTGTGCTGCCTCTGTTTCCACTCGCAAATCAGTGTATTTTCTAGCAGCTTCCTTTAATCTTTCCAAAAATGCTGAGGGAGATTCATTTTTATCTTGTCTTACTTCATATAATTTAGACCAATTCAAAGATTTAGGCATGGCATGTCTAATCCCATACAAAACCCACTTTTGATACCGCTTCAATCTTTCTCTATGTGCCACATTATTTGGATCCCACTGCAGATCCCCAGATGGAAAATTCTGTTCTATTGTTCCACCTGTTATTCCACTCATCACATCCAACTCTGCCTGTGTTTTGCCAGCTTTTAATACCATTTGTTTCTCTGTATCATCTAACAAATTATCCAAAATCACCTGTAAATCACTCCAGTCTGGATTCTGTGTTCTAATTATAGTATCTACCACCTTGCCCACTTTTTCAGGATCTTCTCTATAGTTTCCTGCTGCCTGTTTCCAAGTCATCAAATCCGTAGCTGTAAAAGGTATTTTCACATAGACTGGTCCGTCGCTGCCAACTCCCTGTCGCAGGGGAGCTATTGTATGGGTCTGTTGCCGAGTTCTCCGTGAAACAGGAGTATGAATTACAATCTCCGATAATCTCTCTCCCACATCTCCTGTTCCACTGCTATCTGGTTCAGTCACCGGTTCTTGTATCCTTAATTCTCGACCCTGATTCATTTCTCTCCTAGGAGGGGATATATCTAACTCTGGTCCATCGTCATTCTCAATAGCAGTCCTTTTCTTCAAACAACCTTTCCCAATCTCACAAGTTGTACAACACTTTTTCACTTTCTTATTATCAGCGGTTACAGCCATTACTAAATTATCTCCAGTAGTTAACTTACATTCCTCCTGCCAATCCTTTCTTTGTCTCAAGTAAAAGAACAAATCCACATATGGCATTTCACTCCATTTCTCTTCTCTTTTACAATACAACATTAACTGCAAAATAGTGTTATAATTCAGTGTCCCGTTCATGGGCCACTTTTCCTGATCTTCTAGTATATACAAAGGTCACCAATTATTACAATACTCAAATTATTACAATACTCAATCATCTGGCTCTTTTGCAGATCATCCTGTAAATTTCCCCAACGTGCCAATAAACATCCCAACAAAGAATTTTTTGGGATTTTGTCATTTACAGCAAGATTACCCATGCTTTTACTTTTAAACGACCGAGTTAACTTAGTTGCCATGGTGTAATTACTCACAATACAATACACAATTATTCAACTCTGTCACTCCGATCCGCGGATCCACACTCCACACTCGCTTTCGTGCTCAATTATACGTCTCACACTTACAGCCACACTCACACTTTCCCACAGTTACTTTAAACAAACATATAACACAATATTATACCTCTTAATTTTCTTCTTAATACACAAACTCACAAAACAACAAAAAAACCCAAAAACTTCTTCTAACTTCTTGTTAGAGGCACTACCTTAGAGAACACTATAGCATATAGTTTCTCTTGTCTACACTTTTGTCCAACCCTGCAATAGCTTTCGTTATGTCTTACGGGCAGACTCCTAGTCCTACCCTGCGCAGCTCTTTCACCGCGTCTGACAGGCAGACTTACTCAGTGGCACTCCAACCCACTGGTGGGACTCCATCCCACTCTTTCCCATACACTTATTATAGTGGGACTCCTACCCACTTCCTCTAGTGCACTTACTTACTACAATTAAAAAAGAAGTGTCTTACCCAAAAATCCAGGGAACGTCGTGAAGAGCCTTACGGATCGGGGATCGATGGGTATCCCCGAGAAATCCTCGGTGCCGGCTGGAACCGATCAAGTCCCCGACTCCTCCGGTCTCCTTCAGGGAGGTCCCATATGGGTCGCCAAAACTGTTACCAAAATCTCGGAATGAAGAACTTATCGACACCAATGTGATGTAGATAAGCAGACACTTCTTTATTGACGGCCGGGTGCGTGAGCGAGTCCTCTCACGATCAACGCACACCAGGTCCCAAAATCAGATTCCATATAGAGAACTTATTCATACATATTCATTAAATATTCATGCATAATCCTAACATTTCCCGTAGATCATTAACATACTCTCCTCCTATATCCGATTCTGCGCAGTAAAGCTTAGAAAGGTCTAGAAATGGGTCTGGGGTACGATTTGGGTAGGTGGTATATGAGTCGGTGGTCGCGATCTCCCCCTGCCGGAATTACCTTTTACTAAAGTTCACGGTTTCTTGGCAGGCACCTACAAGCTGTTCCAGTCGACTCTCCCCAGTTCCCATTCATCTCATATTCTGACGTTTCAATACACCTCTGCGTACAGAAGACTGGTTAAATACAAAGGAACCTTTCAACCCTAGAGTTATTACCTAAGTTTTAACAATGGTTCCAGCCCCTTCTTCTAGCCTTGCTACAGGACGTACAGAAGATCTCATAACAACTTTTACTGTGCAGCTATAAGTTTCTTATAAGATTTTTTTTCTTATCCTTCTATATTTTAATTTTATGAAATGATTTTATAAAAAATTAATCAATCAAATAAAATCAATCAATCTTAACTTATTAACAAATCGATAAAAATCTTGTCTGGGCTGACGAGCAGGGCTGAGGAATGGATTTGGCCCTCTCCATCTCCCTGGGAGGGCGGAAAGGTTTGGGCTGGAAAACCAGAGGAGTTCAATGGCAGGGACGCAGCTGAGTGTGGGAGCAGGGTGGTTGGGTTTGAGAGCAGGCTGAGATGCCAGCATTGGATGCTGAGGTGCTTGCAGGCTTTGCACAGGTTCCATGTGGCTTCTGCCATGCAGCTCCATGAAGGCACTTTGCAGCTAGCGGTTTCCCTTGCTAAGCACCTGCGGCTGCTTTGTCAAGTCCTCTTGTTATCAATTTGTTAATAAGTTAAGATTGATTGATTTTATTAGATTGATTGATTGATTTTATAAAATCATTTTATAAAATTGAAAAATAGAAGGATAAGAAATATTTTTAATGAAACTTATAGCTGCACAGTAAAAGTTGTTATGAGATCTTCTGTACGTCCTGTAGCAAGGCTAGAAGAAGGGCCTGGAACCATTTTTAAAACATAGGTAATAACTCTAGGGTTGAAAGGTTCCTTTGTATTTAACCAGTCTTCTGTACGCAGAGGTGTATTGAAACGTCAGAATATGAGATGAATGGGAACTGGGGAGAGTCGACTGGAACAGCTTGTAGGTGCCTGCCAAGAAACCGTGAACTTTAGTAAAAGGTAATTCCGGCAGGGGGAGATCGCGACCACCGACTCACATACCACCTACCCAAATCGTACCCTAGACCCATTTCTAGACCTTTCTAAGCTTTACTGCGCAGAATCGGATATAGGAGGAGAGTATGTAAATGATTTATGGGAAATGTTATGATTATGCATGAATATTTAATGAATATGTATGAATAAGTTCTCTATATGGAATCTGATTTTGGGACCTTGTGTGCGTTGATCGTGAGAGGACTCGCTCACGCACCCGGGCGTTAATAAAGAAGTGTCTGCTTATCTACATCACATTGGTGTCGATAAGTTCTTCATTCCGGGATTTCGGTAACACTCTGAGTGTGAAGCCTGGCTCCAGCTGTGCTGCTTGCCTGCAGCAGGCAGGAGTCACTTCTGTGCCGAGCCGGGGAGGCTCTGGCATTGCTTCTGAGGTGGGGGAGCGGTGGGCAGGAGCACGTGGTGGCAGCCCTGTGAGTGCATCTGAGGCCAAGCGTGAGAGCCCTGATGGGTCTCACCTTGACGTCTGTCTTGGAGTTCTGCCTTCTGAGGCAGGAAGCATCACCCAGCGTCCGGTTCCCTTTCTTTAGAGCGCGTCTGTCTTGGAGCCTGGAGCGCACCGGGGTGTCATATCTGAGCTCTGCAGGTCCTGCTCAGGTTTGTGTCTGGACAACATGTGGGACACGTGTTGCAGTGAGCTGCCACAAGCTAGCTGGCTGGAGAGCCAGCTTTTATCTTCCCTGACCGGACTGTAAAGCTCCAGATAATGTATGCTGGTTTTCCAGCGGAGGGTTCCTGGTTCCCTGCCGAGCAGATGTGCTGATTTGGTTTCCTTGTGGCCGTGAGTCTCATGGGAAGCGTTTGTTTATGCCGTATGCTGCGCTGAAAATGTGTGAAGCTCCCTGGCAGCCGAGATGGCCTTGTAAGTTGGATGTCCTCGGCTGGCGTGTGTGTAGATGTGTGCACGGTTAATTGGAACAAGCTCATTAGGTGGCTGCTCACCAGGTGCAACAACAGAGGACACCCCAAAGGCATTGTTGGAGCTGTGGCAACACGGTGATTTGCCTGTTCTCTTTTGCGTTGATGTGCTTGGGGTCCTCCCCAGGCAAGCAAAATAGGAATTAAGTTCTTGCTTTGTAAGTCAGCGTGGAGGTTTTTCTGTACTCCTTAAAGAAATGAGTAGCTTGTCTGCAGTGTCTGGATGAATTTACCTGAAGCTGGGATCTGTGAGTTTTTGCTTAATTTCGGGATGTCAAAAAGTGTTAGGGTAGTGCCGGGTCTTTCAAGTCCCATAAAATAAGAAGTGGGCAAATCCAATCGTCCCTTGGTCCAGTTAGCCAGGAAGGGAGGGGAAATGATTTCTAGTCCAAAGTAGTGCTTAGTAAGTGCTGTACAGACCTCTCTTTGATTTTTGTCGGTGCTTGAGACCCGCTTTCTGGGGGTGTTTTCTCCTCTTTCCCTTTCTTGCACCCGCACTTTTTGAGATGCAGATGGAGAGGTCGTCAGCAGGCTGGTGGTAGAAAAAGAACGGCCCATGGACCTGTTGACCCATGCAGCCTGCAGGATGAGGATGCTGGAGAAGAGCTGCCATGAGGATAGCCTATAAGTGGCCCTGCTTTCACATACGTTGCGTTTCTATTTGAGCTAATTGCTCATGCAGCTTGAATGGTTTCATGCTTTTCTTTCTGCTGTTACAGCTTCAAACGCCTGTAGGGAGCCTTGAGTTTGGGTGTTAATAAGTGAAAAAAGGGGCCCTCGTTCTCCATGGAGAAAGGTTCTTGGTCACTGTGGCAATTTCATGCCTGGAGGGAGTCCTATTTGCTGGATCATTTTTGCAACTTAACCAAATTAGCTTTGAGAAACCATAGTTGATAATCAGAGTACTGAGCTCTGTGCTCCATTAGTTAAAACCATCACCAACCTCCTTGCACAAAGGGTGGGCATTTGGTTTGCAAAGTAGGAGAGCCGTCTGATTTTCATGCTCGGGGCAGCAGCGATCCCCGGCTTTAAGGTTGTTCCTAATAATCTGAGCGCTTAGTAGGGTCAGGCGCAGAGTCGCATTGGGTCAGCTGCTTTTGCAAAATGAAGCAGTGAAGTGACATTTCCCTTTTGTTCCCACCGAAAAACTTTTGAAGAGTAATAAAGGACAGTTTGGGTATTAATCGAGATTTGGATAAAAATTCCAGTAAATAGTTCCAAAACAGGTGGAAGTTGGGGGGAGAAGGTGAGAAATGCCAGCAGGCTCTGATGTGTGCGTGTGGCTTGTGAAAGGCTGTTTTGGCTCAGGGAATGTTTGTTGTGGGGTTTTACTTCTATCAATCTTCACTCTTCTGCTTCAACATGGTCTAATGATGAGACAGGGTGGGGAGGCCGCCTGCTGTCCAGTTATGAAGGATGCTACAGCCTGGAGACACAGCTGTCTCCTTTGGGTCTGCCATGAAGGGGATTCTGGATTTTCAAAGTCCTGTTGTTGTTCCTTGCAGGTCAACTGAGGCATGGCCACTGGAAAGCCCTGCTCGTTCACAGGGTCCTCCAGGATGGCTGGTGGATTCCCGAGGCAAGTGGTAGTGCCTCGTAATCTGAAGCTAGCCAGAGGGACAGAGAAGCCCGCAACTGTAAGTACCTGCTGCGGCCAGGTAGGAGCTGTGTAAGGCTGGAAACTGCCCCCGCGTCCTTCCTCTACCTGCCCCTCCTGTTGTCTGGCCGCACTGTGAAGCTGGACACCACCTCCCCGTCTCTCTGCTGCCATGCTTCTGTCGGAGGTGGCGATCATGGTGCAGTAGGGGATGGACTGTGTGCTGCTTCAGGGCAAGCCCAGAGTCTGTCTGGATGTGCCACCGGAGCCAATTTAAATGGACGTACCGGGCATTGCACCGGAATAGCTGAAGCGTGAGCGTGTGCTTTGTTCTGTCCCCTTTGTGTGGGCAGCAATGTTTTGTCACGTCGGGATGCTTGCCAGCGCTGCTCTGACCATACCCGCCCTCCAGGCAGCTGGGCATGTGGTGGGCTGCTCGAACTCTGCCCAAAGGCTTTGAGAGGCATGGCTGGTCCCAGATGGAACAGGTTCCAGAACAGTTGTTCTGTCCCGTATCCCGTGTGGAGCACAGACCCAGCGCTGCAGGCAGCAGCGGAGTCAGGGCAATTCCTCCTTCCCATCCTCAGACGTCCTTTGCTGACCAGAGCTCACCTGACTGAAGGCGACCTGGCGCTGAGGCTCTGTCGAGGAGATCTCTCTGCATACTTCTGTGGAGGGGTCTCGGAGGCCAGAACAGAGAAAACAAGTGCTAATTCAAAAGAGATAACTAAAACTTGGAGCCATTCCTCTCCACCTCGGTCTTGGCACAACACTGCTTCTCTGCTTTCCTCTGACTCACCCAGCAGTGACGTCTCCATGCGTGTGGTGGTTGTAAGCGTTGTGCAAGGATGGAGTTAGGGGGTTGCTGGTAACTCCTCCTGACCTTCTTCAAAGGTCACTGGCTCAATCCAGCAAATCTGAAGAGGAAACAAATGCCCGAAGAGCCAAATCCCCCAACATGTCACATCAAATCACAAAGGAGAAGCTAATGGGACAGAGCCACTTGGTTGGAGCATGTGTATTCCGCTCTCTATCATTACTTTACTGATGTTAAATATTTCAGCGGGTAATTATGGGGCTTCCAGGACTATCCTAGTGGCTGTGATCACAAATTATTCATCAGTGGCTCTTGAACAAGAAAAGCCTTTCTGAATGAAGGCAGTTCTGTAGCTCTTGCTGGTGTTTTGCATTTCAGCTGACTCCCTCTGCCCTCCTGAAGGAGATGACTCTTAGCACCAAGCAGAGGCTGGCCAGCACTCGGGACATGCGGCGGCCCCAGATTACCCAGCTTCTCGACGTGAGCGAAGCCTCCCGTCAAAAGGTAGCCTTTTCTTGCCCTTTTCCTTGCTGTTTGACGTGACATTTGAAGTGGGCCTATGCTTGTGACAGGCTTGCCTCCAGCTTATCTAAATACTTTGGTGACTAAGTCCTGTTGTCATTTCAAACTGCTGCTGGTGGTGGTGGAGTTCCTTCTGCTGGGGGAAAGGTGAAACGTTTTCCCCCAGTGAGCTGTTGAAGTCCTGGCCTGCACTAAGCCCATATAAAGCACCTCTGCTGAAGTTGGTGGCTTTTGCTGGAGACGAGCTTCTGTGGCTAAAGCATGATACTGGAGGAAGGCTGGGGCGGGACACAAGGATGCAAGCTTGCAATTTCCCACCCTCCTGCTGAAATAGGCAGCCCTTGGTTTGGTGTAGTCTTTGTCAAACGCTTGGGGTCATCGGATGCCCTCAGTGGTGGCTGCGTTGGCCTTTGGGGGCTGAGGGCCTACGGTAACTACTCAAGGTGTAGCTCAAGCAATTGCATGAATGCTTTGGGTTGGAACGACGAGTGGGACCCTTACGGGGTGTTAGATTTTGCAGGCTGCCAGGTACACAGGGGAATGGCGCTGGGCAGAGGGGAGCGGGTGTGCTTTATCTGGATCAGTGTTTGCTTACACGTATGTTGAAAGCTGCTCTTCTTACACATCTGCTTAGTATAACGCACGTTACAAAGGGGTAGATGACTGAGGTAGGCTGTTGAGTGGAAAAGTGCCAGCAAGAGACCTGTAACAAATTGGTTGGGGATTGCCCTAGACAGCGTGTGAGGTTGGGAACGCCTCGGACGAGCACGCACAGAACTGGCCGGGTGCTGTGGCTCCTGGCTTCAGCACGACCCTGACTCCTGTGGAGAAGCAGGAGATGTGCCTGTGTCTTGTGAGTGCGAAGAGTTCAGCTGGAAGGGGGGAGACAAAGCAGGGAGGGATTTTCTCCAAGTAATGCCTCTGCGCTGTAAGCGTTTGCTGTTTCTGTGTGTCGTCAGGCACGCTTCTGTGGTGGTACTAACTGACATGGCAATAACGGACTGCAATGAAGCATCTGTTGAAAGCTCATGGGAAAAGGAGATGCCAAGTCCAGCCTTACTCAAGTTGAGCAGTAGTGCTGGGGAAGGAGCTGAACCTTATCACCTCATCTGTTGCTTTCTTAACGGCGGTGTTCCTTTTTGGCCTGTCTTCTCTTCCTCATGGTTTCTAGGCTGTGTATCAAAAAAGAGATTTGAGGATGGGTTGGACTTGGTCACTGTCTCAGGGTAAAGATAATCCCCAGACTGTTTCCCATGGAGTCTCCTGTAAATTCTTGGCTTTCACTTGCTGCACGAGTGCTTACGGCTCTCGCAGTAAGTGCTCTGGAGCTGTGTGACTGTTAGCCCAGCGCTGTGCCGGAGGTAAGCGCTGCCTTGCCTTTTGGAGCAGGAAACCTGGAGAAACGGCCAGCAAAAGAGCTGCTCGCTTGAGCCTGCTCGGTGTGGCCCAGAAACTTTTGATCTGCTCAGAGCACAGGTGGGTGAGCTGCCGTTCCCCTGGCGTGAGCTGGGCAGGCGTACTCACCGGGAGACTGTACTTCACTGGGGACCGATGTAGTATTCTCTGATTGATGAATCTTTCTCCCAGCGGCTGAAACTCTGTTTTGCATCTGCAGTTCTCGGCACCTTCCCCGAAACAGCACTCGTTCCAGCCTTTCCCGTCAGAGGTGGTATTCCAGAGCTACGTCCCCTACGAGGTCTATGAAGTGCCACTGATTCTGAGGAACGAGGACAAGGTAGGTGCTGGGATGTGGAAGTTTAACCCTGTGCTGGAACTGGAGAGCAGTGTTGTCCGCGCGGTGCACAGCACAGCCAGTCACCTGCTGCAGCACAGCGCATCCGGAGTAAAAGGTCTCGTCACCTTTATTTTGCAAGATGGTGGAAATCTTGCCATGCTGAGGTTTCTTGCCCTGGTTTTGGCTGTGTGTTGGTAGTACCTCGCTGAAAGGAGCTTTTCTAGTCAGCACCTTTCCCCGTGGAAGCCCTGCACGGATGGGAATGTTGAGGGCTGTACAGTTCTTCCCTGCCCTCATGCTTTCCCTCGAGTGTGCACCGCGTCCTGGTGGCTCCGTGGTTAATCTTGGTTTCCACAGGGCACCTCTGCCTCTGGGTGAGCTGCACAGAGAGCTGAACGGGCTGTCAGAGCTCGGGGTGGGGTCTTCTCCACTTTATGCTGGAGTAAGTTATAATTAGTGGTAACAGCGCTTCAGGAAAGGCGTTTTGAAACAGCAGTGGAAACAGACTGATGTAGCAGAAGCAGTGGGAGGCCTTTAGGTGCCGCTTCAGGCTCCTGCTAAGCTTAATTGGGTTCTGCTCAGGTTTTTCTGAGGCAACGTGATGCTCTGTTTTCCCTTTGGAGAGCCACAGCACGTTCAGAGTCAAGTGCCCTCGGAGGTCTCCACCTTTGCTTGAAAAACCTGATCATTTTGAGATTTCCCAAGAAAGTTGCAAATGGAAAAGTTGGAAAATGTCAGCAGTTTTGTTCCACTGTAAAGAGGGAAGTTGAGACCTTTTGAATTTCAGTTGGGGAAATATTTGCTGGAATGAGGCATGTGCCAAGAGCAAGCTGGTGGGAAAAGGCAGAGGGAGGAAAGGAGCTGAGCTCGGTGTTCTCTCCCTGCACACTTTCCTACACGCAAGGGTTTCTCTTGATCTGTAGCAGTAAGTGCACTGGCAGCAGAGAAAGGTCAGGAAGAGAGGTGTAATTAAGGGTACTCTTCTGTAATGAAGAATAAGAGGTATGCGTGAGGGGAGGGTGGGATGGGAAGATGGAAGTGTGCGCAAGAGCCAGTGAATTCCCCCCAGATTTCCAGATTTACCTGCTGGGGGGGACAAACAGGTGGACAACAAAAAAAAGCTGCCAAGGTGTATTGCGGGTGGAAGGACAGCGGGAGAAGTCCAAGAATCTCCTGAGAGAACAGGTTTTGACAGGGATGTGGGCGAAAAGGGAAGACCCTTTGGCTAGGAAGGATGCGTGTGTGGTCCCTCAGTTATTCCTGGAGAGTACTGCACCATTCCTGGTCTGGCATTTAACTTGGGAACGTGGATAAGATGTGGCATGGGTGCCTGCACCCAGGGAATGCCACTGGTGTGGTCTGCACTGGGTTTTGGGCACCCCTTGCTGTAGGTATCTTCTTCCCCAATTAAAATGTGCCTCAGTTTCTCTCTTCCTACTCTCTGCTTCGTTCCCACTGAGTCTTTTGGCTTCAGCTGCTCCATTATCCATGCAGCACTTCAAAATGGTTATCTTTGCCAAGTACCAGCCAACAGGCAAACAGTTGATTTGCTCTGTTCATGCTTCCTCGGGTGGAAAAGATCATCTGCATAACATTTCTGCCCTTCCCAGTAAGGAATAATAAACTTGTCCAGCTGCGCCTTGGGATTTACGTGCCCTGTAAAGGGGGAGGCAATGTGTGAATGTGGGTTTTTTTCCAAACCGAACTAGTTTTGAAGCCGGTAAGACCTCAACCATTGGAGAGCGTGGGTGTAAAAGTAAGATCAGCTCTAAGGAAAATCCTTGGTATGTTCTAAATACAGAAAGGTAGAGATGATAATCCTGAGAGAGTGTTCTATTCTAATTTTGTTGGCTTTTGGCGATGTCCTGGAGAAGAGCAGAGCAGTGTTGTGCTCTGTCTCAGAGTTTTCGCGCTGGTTTCCCAGATTCTTCTGAATCTTATACTGCACGGCAGCCTGAAGTTGTTTGCCCCCTAAAAATCCAGCTGACAGCAAAATATATTCCAAATAGAGGCTCTGTAATCGTGCAACTACAGAAGTGCTTCGCTATATACTTACTGCTCTTACCTGTGTTGTACAATTGCTTTTCTGTCTTCAGGCTGTTCCTCAGCACCCTCAGGTGTTCCGGGTGGCTTTTGCTGAAGGTCTTAGCCACACGTGCTCCTCTCCTAAGGGACTTGGTGACCAAACTGCTTGTGTGCACTGTGAAACTGGCTCCTGGAACCCGCTGCCCCAGGACCCTGCTGGGTTCCAAGGGCGTTTGGAGAGTTCAGGACTGCCTTGGCCACGGGTTACCAGGCTCGGGTGGGTGGTGCAGAATGAGCCTCCATTTTTTCCAAGCCTCCTGTGGGTTTGTTGTTTGTCAGTGAAGCTGCCCGTCAGTCCAAATCACCTGCTTTAGACTTTGAGATTTGGTGCTCAGGCGTCGCTCTCAATGTGCTTGAGAAATGCCTGTGTGCTGTCTGTGTGCTGGTGGTGTCCCAGAGGGCAGAACCGTGCAGCAGGGTGCCTGCAGGGACTGCTGGGGGTGGGCAGGGGTCCCCAGGGATCTGGCTTGCCTGCGCTGGCAGCTGCCTGGCTACGGTCACAGGCAGCAGGAGCCTCCAGAGAGCAGAGGTTGGCTTTTAAAACCGAGACTCCAGCGCCAGTCAGTGCCGGTCATGTATCTCGAGGCAGAAGATGCCTTTGGAGCCCATAGTTGATAGGCACAGCCTGGGGGGGGGGTCGCCTGGCTTTCCATCACTTTGTCAAGTTGCTGGCTCTCATCCTCTGCATCAGCCTTTCCTTGTAGCGTATTGTGCTTCTCCCTTGCTTCTTTACAGCTCCCTGTGAATTTTCCTAGCCATCCTCAGTTTGTGGGGTTGTCTCTTTGTCTTCCCATGGTCCTCCTTTTGCTCTTCAGGCCTGCTTTTATTCCCAGTGAGGCCACAGTATGTGTGGTCTCCTCCTCTTGCTGGTCTGCCCGCATGACTGTAGCACCGCAGCTTGAGTGCCCCGCTCAAACGCAGCATGTTAAAGTGCATTTCTTCCTTCCCCCAGGATTAACACGTACTGTTTGGCCTTCAGATAACACAGTCCCCTTCTAGGGGCATGACTGCCTGGATGTGTACGGGCAGAAGCCGGCAGGTTCTTTGGGTTTGTTGAATACACGGGTGGCTTGATTCAGATATTATATCTCGGTGCTGCTGGTGTCTTCCCTGCTTGGCCCTTCCTTCATTGCCCTGCTGCCTCTGGCCGTGAGCTGTTTTGCCCAGGCAGAAGGGATTAATGTTGACTCTTGTGTATTATGTGCACGTACCTCCAGAGCTAAAAGTGCTTTGGAAAGGTGGTTAAGGAAGGCTGTCGGCAGGTCTCTTCTCCTCCTGTTTCCACGAGCTGCAAAATCATACTTTCTTACCTTTTCTGCAGGTTCCTCAGCTGCTGAAGGTCACCTTGGAGAGGTCACCTTATTTCAAGTTGATCAGCCACCATGCCGTGTGCCGCAAAGTACCGCCTGGCATGCTTGTGACTTTCCACATCGTTTTCACCCCCAATGAGAACAAGGTGAAACTGGAGGTCCCAAGAGACAGGTGCCTTCAGCGGGAGGCGAAGCTGCGGGGCTGGGTTCAGAACGGGGCGTCTGCTGTGGGTTTTGCGGCACTGCTAATATCTGTCCGTTGCTGTATGGTTATGGGTTTGTTCTGATAATTATAAATAACAAAAGCCTATTTAAAATTGACCTGTTGTTTGGAGGACACGAAGTTGAGCCTGATCAGAGTGAGGACCACCACCTTTGAAAACTGGAGTCACTGGAATGTGTATCACGTTGGACACAGCAGTGAGACAGCGGAACGTTCTGTCTGAAGCCGGCACTTTCCTTGCGCACTGGTTATAACCCGTGCCGTGCTGCAAGGTTTGCTCTAGGCTGTGGTCAGGCAGCCTGGCTGGCAGCACCATGCGACGCCACCGCAGCAGGGACTGATGGGCTGTGCGTTCCCTCCCTGTGCTTTCCTGGGCATTTGCAGGGGAAGGTGCACGTGTGACAGTAGGAAAATGGCCAGGAGGAGTGTTGATGTTTAGCCATCCCACCTCTCTACTCAGTGTTAGGGGCTTAATTATGACGGAAAAGACTAGAGGAGTGAATAGATGCAGAGAGCTTTCCTCTTTCCCATCTGGCAACCAGTTCCCTTCCTCACCCTGGGCTGGAGCGAAGGTGATGCTTTTTCATAGCCTCTGTGTTCCAGCCTTGCCGCTGTGCTGCCCCTGAGGATACTTGCCTGCCTGTGCTCCAGCTGTGATTCTAGGGGAGAAGATGCGCTGTGCTCGTGGCGGGGAGCCAGCCTGGCACAGCCGCACTGAGCTCTAGATGTCTTTAATCAGCAGGGGGTCGGTGTGCTGCAGATGACAGAGACATCTGGAGCACACCCAGGCATTGAAGGGGCAGGTAGAATCTGCAGGCAGACACTTACCCCAGAGCCTTTGGGCAGTCACGCTGGTGTGGCTGTGCCTGCGTGCATGTGGCTGTGGCTGCTGTGTCAGCTGGCACCTATTCCCTGCCCCATGTGCCATGCTTTTGCTTGCAGGTTGGAACATCGGTGCTGTGGCTCTGGCAAGCCTTGCACCGTGCCGTGATGTGAAGGGGTGACAGTGTCGTCTGGAGGCTTGTTAATGCAGAAGGGTTTAGCACATGGCATGGAAGGGAGGAAGCATTGCAGGGGAATACAGACAGGCTGACTCTTTGCACCAGCACTCTGCTGCCTCTTGGCAGGGTTCTTTGTGTGACTTTGTGGGTGATGCAAGGTGAGGGGGTCGCTCTGAGCCAGCTGGCGTTTCCGCACCAGGCCAGAGGCGCAGGATCCCTTTGGGCACAGCTGTTCTCTCATCTTGCGTTCGCTGCTTAGATTTAGTTTAATGCCCTGTCCTATCCTCAAACAGCGTGGCTGTAGCAAACTAAAGAGGAAATGCCCTGCGGTCCCTGGCTCCCTGAGCTTGTGAAACGATCTGTTGCTTTGGGGAGGGACTGAGAAATGGTTTTACGTCATTCGTATGGAAGGTAAAAATGATGTTGGCCTAGGGCAGTTCTCCATACTGCCCAAGTGACATAAGAGCTTAACCTCACTGAGGCATGCTTTGCAGAGGACGCTGTTTCCTTTAAAATGTGATTTATTAGTATGAATTAGCATTCATTTTGGGTGTGGAAGTAAATTGGTTCCCATGAAGGGCAAATTGCTGCTCTTCAACTAGAGAGAAGCAGCAGAGCAACAGATGAACATCACCCCAAATAGAAGTAGGGTGAGAGAACCCCCAGGAGCACTCATGTCCAGTACTTTGTCCCTTGTCTTGCCCTTGAACTGGTGAGTGTGTGGCATTAGGGAGCTGTGCCAGCAAGGTCCTCTGCACAGCTGCAGCGACACCACGGTGGTTTCTGCCAAACTGGGTTTTGTGCTCCTTGCAGGGCATTGGGAGAGGGATGCGTGCTGCTCAGTGAGGAGCACATGGGGATTGTACAGCAGAACCAGAATTTTGTACAAACGGAATGTTTTGGCTCATACGTGATGGAGTGTGAATCAGCGAAGTGCCAGAGTGCTGTAGCTGAGCTAGAAATGCATCCACAGCATGGTCAGGAGGCGCAGAGCACCTTGCAAAGCCCTTGGCCAAGAGGCAGGCTTTGGGAAATGGTTCTGTAAAGCCACCTGCGCTGGGCTTGCAGTTGCTTGCCTGCAGAGTATCTGTGCTAGTTGTGGAAGGCTCAGGAGTGCTGCCTTTGAACAACCCCTACATCCCTGATGCTGCACGATCCACAGGGACTGTGGGTAACCCAGTGAACTGGGATGCGGGTCTTCCTGATGGGGAGTTGGTTTGTATAATTCTCTTGCTTTGAATCTGTTCTTCCCTGGGGAAAGTCTGCCTTCAGTGAAGTCACTCCTGATTCAGAGGAGTAAAATTGTGGCTAAGCCCTAAGTAATCGGGCCATGTGAGTTGTTAGTGGCTGAAATGCCACGTAGCCCTTTCTTGGAAAATGAGCAGTTTCCTACTGTCTCGCAGTCATTTGGGAATGTGCCACGTGCTCGGACTGTCAGAAAATAAATAAACAGCTGACGTGTCTGTTGGTTTATTGGCACTTGTGTTATAAATGAACTGCTAATTTTTCTGCTGGGCAGCGTTTCCACTTAGTTACTCTTGCTGCTTCTGATTTGCACGTTTCTGTTTTGTGGCTCCAGTTGTACAGCGTGGGTGTTCTTGTGCCAGCCCACATTCCTGCGTGTCCTTGCATTATGGTCTGACAGTCTCTGCTGAACTGGGAACCATTGTGGCACTGACTGGCAGATTAACAACAGAGAGAAACACTTCCATTTGTGTGTCCTTCAGGCTTATTAATAGTTTATTGTAAAGGAAGAAGGAAGGAAGAAGCATATAAAACCAGCACAGCTTATTCTGTTTTGCCCTCTTGCTCTTTTCACTGTAGCCATACATTATTTTCCGGCAATGCCAGCTCAGTCTGTGAGGTTTGTGAAATTCATTACTGGTGCTCGGTGGAGACTGAATTAATGCACATTGATTAATATGAAATACGACAGGACAGCGAGTTACTGCATTGGTGAAATGAAGTCCTTTACAATTCAGCGCAGCCCTGTTAGATGCTTTGTAGCGCCCAGAAGCTATTCCAAGTATACTTTCCAGATGGCTCGTGTGGGGAGGAAAGGGGCAGAAGACCAAGGCAAATGGCCCGGTGCCAAACGAACCTGGAGCTAAGCGACTCATTTCAGAGTGCTGCGAACTGGCAGCTGAGGGGGGCAGGCGCAGGGGCACCCCCTTCTCCTGCGACTGGATCTTCATCCTCCGGTCCCTCCTCTCTTGTCATGGCCCTTATTTTCCAGCCTTTGATATCAGGGTTTCAGCGGGAGCTTTCCCTGCTTGGCTTGCCGTGTGACCTCATGCTACAAGGATCTTTTCTGTGCAAGTCGTCTGCTGCAAGGAATTCAGTGCAGGATTTAGGATGGGTTATGCAGGAAATCTGACATCCGAGTGTGGTGTTGTGGGCAGCTAAGGTTGATATCGCTGTGGCAGTATTACCGTTAGCCCCTGAGTTTGCAGAGAGCCTGAAACAACATCAGAGATGAGCAGCTGCTTCAGTTCCGGCGGGTGCCAGTTCAGATGCCAGTGGTGATACCTGGAAGGCCAGAGCTTGTAACTTCCTGCTTGTCACAGGGGTGTGAGAGAAGGGGAACCATCGTACAACTGTCTGTCATCCTTGCAATGGAGAGGGGAGTTGTATGAAGGATGAAGTCATGTTTTCATGAAAATCTGTAGCCTGAAGCTGTGTCTAAACACAACAAACTTTAGAGCATAGATGGGTTGCAGCCCCTCTGTCATCCAGGCATGTCTATTTAGAAACCTGGTCTTAAACAGTCTGCTAAGGGTTTGCAGTTGCGAAGCAGAACGAGATTTTGAACTGGTCTCAACAGTTGCCCAGGCTGTAAGCAAGCGTGTAGCAGAGGTAGTGTCCCGGTAGCACGAGGCAGTGCTGCAGGGGAGACTGCAACCCGTTCCCCCCCCAGGGGGGCAATTCAGCTTTCAAAAGCTTAAGGGACCATGGGTCCTCAGCGACACAAGCAGCCAGCTTCTGCCTAGCACCCCTCTGCCTTGGCTTTCCCCCTGTTTGGGCTGACGCTGCATTCAGCCTGGTGCAAGGTCCCACTTTGGTGGGGTGGTAGAGCGTGGCTGAAGGGTCAGCCCGCTCTGAAGTGCTGAGTCAAGCCTTGCACGGGATGCCATGTCCCACGGTGTCCCTGGAGAGGGGGCTTGGAGCATAATGTGCATCTGCGTGAATGGCGAGAGGCAGCTTTCTCTCCCAAGCTCGTGGTTGTCTCTGTGAAACCAAACCCTTGCTGCTTTAGCCTTGCCCTCAGGTCCCTGGAGAAAGAATTCCCTTTCCTTGTGTGTTGCTGTGCAGGTGGTCCCAGTGCCCCTCACCAGCAAGGGAGCTGGGAAGGCTGCCAGTGCTTGCTTTTGGGGGAGGGGGGGATTTATTTCTTGGGCTCTTAAATGCATTGCTGTGATCCATTTGCTCCTTAGCAATGACAACGACTTGACAATTACTTCCTTTTACTTCCTTCAAGTAGCTCCAGTTGTTGAAGTTCCTTTTTTCTTTATCCTCCTGCTGATCTGACTTGCATCCTCCCCTGCCTACCCGGCACCTGAAAGAGGGAGCTAAGTAAATATGGCATGCCAAGACTTAATAAGGCAGGTAGCTTTCAATTGGACTTGCCTTTGTTACAGTAGTGTGGCCGAAATAACAACAACAGCAAAAGCAAATGGCACTCTCCATTTGCTAATGCAGTTTCTGAGCATCTGAACAGTCTGGGAGGTGAAGTACCCGGGAGGTAATGGGTGCTTTAAAGTCATATGGGCTGCCCATAGCTTTTATTTTAGAGGGCTTGGGCTGCACGATTGAGTACAAATTTGCTAATTCACAAAGACTTGCTGAAGATGAAACCCTTGCCTGCAATATGATGTTAAATCCTGCAGGTTGCTTGCTGCAGTTCCCTTGCTAGTATTTTACCTTCCAAATAGGAGAAGCAAAAGCCCTTGTGCAGTTTGTAGGGTGACTGTTTGAGATGTCTAGAAAAAGAGATCCTTCTTTATTCTTTGTGCCTTGGATGGGGCAGCATCTGTTTTGGCAACCTTAGCGGTGGGCGAGGCGCTGGGTGGTGGGTGAGGCGCTGGGTGTCAGCTGTTGTGTTGGAGCACTGGGTACGTGTCTGTGCCTGGGCTGGCTGCCTTAGGGCCCTTCCAGGAGGGGATGGGAGCAGGAAATCCCAGCCGTGGAGGAATCCGGATCAGTTCTGCTGAAGGGAGTTTGCCGCTGTGTGCGGTTCCTCAATCAAAGCGCTTCCTGCTTCAACAATTACAAGAATATCAAATGAGTTAAAAGCACCGGGGCAAAAATCAGGGCAGCCAGTGACTGATGAGAAGCAGAGCTTTGATCAGCTCATCGATAAGAGCCTGCTGGGGGCAATGGCTCCTGGCCCTGGGGCAACAGTTTCCTCACTGATTTCAATGGGGGCAAGGTGGTACTTGCAGCGCAGCCAGCGGTGCCTGCCATCCATCTGGGGTCTGATCTGCTCATCCCTACAGTAAAATGCTTTTGGTAATTTGATTTGCCTTCCTGCTGCTAAACGCCAGGCAGCCGGGATGGGGGGGGATTGCCTGGCTCTGTTCTGCAGAAGGCAGTGGCTGGGACTGCACAGCCGGCTTTGCTCTGGCGGGGTGTCTGAGTGTCCCCCGTGTGCAGCTCCCGATGCCGCCTGCCTGGGGTGGGTGTGCTAACCAGGCACCCCGTCACTTACTCCTCTAGAACAGACCTTACAGAGGGGTGTGATTAAGGCATCAGCCAGAGCTGTCTCTGTGTCCCCTGGGGCTGGGGTGAGATGTAAAGGGAAACTGAGATTAGGCAGAGAAGAACTCTCTTGAATTGCAGTGCAGAGCTGGCGTAGGCTGCTGGGGGCAGGGGTGGAGTTGTTAGTGCTTTGAAGTACCTGTGAAACATCTCTAGGGACACTTTGGGTGCAGAGCTGAGCCGGTTCTGGTGTGGGGAGATGGGTCAGATGGCTTTTGAAGGGTGCGTGTCCCCAGCCTTGGCCCTGTAAGGCTGTGGGAGGGGGTGAGAAATACAGCTGTACCCTACACTCGCCTGGCATCGCAGCAATTACCGTGTCCAGCTTGTGAAGCATTTCCCCAGCGACTGACCGTTGCTCACGTATGTGGTGAAGTCCTTTTGAAAGTGTACCTGAGCATCGCCTGCCGAGCTTCAACGAGGTCGCCGCGTTGCTGGCATTGGAGTTAGTGCTGTGGCACAGCTGGGTTCTCAGTGGTGCTTCCAATAGTCTGTGGTGGCGATCGAAGCAGGTTCCATTAGTGCTGTGATCCCTTGCGTGAAGCGACTCTGTTTTGGTGCCTCGGAATCAAAGCATCAGGTAATTGTGGTGCTGCCAGCTTGCTGCAAAAGCGGGTGAATCAGTGGGCTTGTTTCTTCTTTGCAAGTTAACGACCCTGTGCAAGTCATGCTACTGGAATGAAAGGTCATGAAGGTAAAAGGTACTATTATTACGTTATTGAATGCTACTGCAACAGTCCTAGAAAACAGCAGTTTTCCTTCTGCCGTGGGAATGGTGCTAAAAGCATTGTGCTGAGATTGTTTCTTTCCCTGCAGGATTATTTCCACGAGCTCATCTGCATCACAGAAAGGGAGAAGTTTGTTGTGCCTATCCGAGCTATAGGTGCCCGAGCTATCCTGGACTTCCCCGACCAGGTGAACTTCTCAGCCTGTCCCGTCAAGTACAGCACCCAGAAAACGCTGCTGGTTCGCAACGTTGGTAACCGGGTGGCCCGCTACTGCATCAGCACGCAGAGGTAGGGAGCTCATCTCTTTTTGCGCAAAACACTGTGGTGTGATAATATAGTTGGGAAACAGCGACAAAAAGGAACCAGAGCATGTGAGCTGCTGTGCTGCTGCCGTGGCTGGAGATGGGCAGGGCACGTGGGGTTTGCTGTTGATTATAGTGTTTGAAGCATGGCGCAACCTCTGCTTAAACTCTGCAAGCTGCAGAGTGGAGTTTTATAGTGCAACGGTGTCTTCAGTGCACAGTCGTGCAAGGCTGATTCTGTTAGACTGAAAGAGCAATTGTAAGAAGGCAGCTGGACTGCCCTTGGGCTGTGGAAGATCCTGCGGGGCAGACGACAGCTCTAGGAGCTCAGTTCCTGCAGACCAAGGGCAGTGTTAAGAAATGGGCAAGCTCTGAGCTGGTGGAAGAGGCATTTAAGAATTTATCAGC